>NW_019416909.1:65334-126105 GCF_000390285.2 Anoplophora glabripennis
TTTTACCTTTTGTACACATACTGAGATTTTTTCTCATTCCGTGCCTCTGCTCTAGGTTCCTCCCGGACTACCTGCAGTAAGAAGAAGCGACCACGTGACAACACTGGGGTTTTAAAAGAAGCGACCACGTGACAACGTCTGAGGGTTTAAATAGAGGTATAATTATTCTGTCTCTGTTGCAATAAATTATTATTCACGGCTTTTGGTTTTCTTGATACAACTGTAATATTTAACGCAAATAACGTAACACTATTACATTATGTCTTGAACGTTTGAGATTCCGATGAAGAAGGATGTCCCTCCTCCTTTAACACATGCCGCTATTTCGCTCCTTTAGTTTAAGCACTTTAAACTGTTATATATCATTCCGGCATACGACGCTATTAGACCCATACCGCCCACACCATTCCGCCAAGTACACCGCAGGTTACGATAATGACGTCATCTACTGATAACGCCAAGAACACCGCAGGTTGCGAATCCTCCTGACATCTACGGATAACGCCAAGTACACCGCGAACCCTCCGTCTGACGTCATCTACTGATAACGCCAAGCATATACGACGTTATTAGACCCGGCTACTGATAACCGCTAAGAACACCGCGGCTACAAGCGCGGCCGCGTTGGGGGCCCGGGGGCGAAGCCCCTCGCGGGACATACTCGGACATTAGAGGCTGCTTACGTGGGGAATACGTGGAGGCTGCTTGGGGATACTACGCGAGGGTGACGCGGGGCAAAGCCTTAGGTGACGCGGGGCCCCAGGTGGGGCGAAGCCCTAGAGGCAACGTGGGACGGGGGCCCCAAGTGGGGCAAAGCCCTAGGGGCCGGCCCTGCTGCACACCTGTAATTAACACCTGTCGGCGGCATCCTTTGATCTTTGCCGACAAAGGCCAAATTTTTGGGAATTAGGTAAAAACACAAGTTTCAATTTTCCCACGGTCCTAGAAATTTTCCCAGGCTCAGGTGCCCTAATACCTACTCCTATAGAGCAGTCATCAGGCAGCTGTCGCTGCCTGTACCCAAGAAATGGATTTCCTAGGCCACCCGAGGTCCAGGATGGTGTGTCGGATGAAAGTCCACTGGCACCCCGACACACCACAACCGACGAGGGAGTCGTGCCGGATAATAGTCCACTGGCACCCCGGCACGACATGGCGACTTTCCAAGAGGTGGTAAGGCCGGATGATAGTCCACTGGCACCCCGGCTTACCAGGTACGTGGGAGCGGTGTCGGATGATAATCCACTGGCACCCCGACACCGCTTGGACAACGAGGGAGTGGTCGAACCGGATGAAAGTCCACTGACACCCCGGTTCGACGACGATGGGCGATGCCGACCGCGACCCAAGTCCACTTCCTGGTCCCAGAAGCTCGCCCGAGCTCCCCAGGACCAAATGCGATGGACACCTGGCCCACCGCCCCCATAGACATTGAGTTTCCGTTTATTTTATTTTTTTTGAAATCATTTTTCTGTTGTTTGTTGTGTTATTAATGCATATTTGTTTCAGTTTGCCAGAGTTAATAATGTTTTATGTTTTGTATTGTATATAGTATATTAATGTTGTTTTCTTAGCATTGTGTGGCTTAGGTGGTTGTGTTCTAATAAAGGGGATACAACCGAAAGGTAAAGCCGCACACCATCTTCGACGGTGGGGATGTCACCGGCGGTGTTATTTTTCGGTGCGGAGGACGGAGTTTTCGCCCTACCGCACCTACGCGACAGAAGCATATAAAAGCGCTGCCCGCGCTGCTTCGCGAGCTCACTCGTACGTGGGACGCTGACGGATTCAGGTCTCGAAAATAGCGTACGGTGACTCCGCCAGAAGGTGTGCGGTTTATCACTTCCTGGTGTATCTGTAGTTTGAAATATTGTTTAATTTCAAAACCTAGTAACAAAAAGAATTTATTAATCGGTCTGGGACCGAGGGAAAAAAAAAACAAGGGAATTCGAGTTAAACAAAAAGAAAGAAAGTAAAGTAAAAAAAGGGAAATAATAATTTATTATTATTTCGGGAAAATAAAAGGGAAAACAAACAGGCAAAAAGAATTTGGGAGGAAAACAATCAGACCTCCTGGGGGAAAAGAACATACCCCGAACCTAGATTGGAAAAGAGGCCATAGGTACAACCCCAAAGGAAAAGTACCTAGGTACTAATCCCAAAGGAACTACACGTAGTGTAAATCCAAAAATTATAAAAAGAATTCGAATTACAAAAAAGAATTCGAAAGGTCAAAAAGAATTCGAAAGGTAGAGGTGCGGCAAAGGTAAACGTCCACGATGGAGGTAGTCTACAACGAATACGGCGTCGGTGCTGCNAAGTTTTAAAACGGTCGCCTGCTGTCCGCGATATTTCTTATCACATCCGGACAGCGCTCATTACTTGTTATCATATCTACCAGGCCCAAGTTGCAATAAATTATTATTCACGGCTTTTTTGTTTTTCTTGATACAACTGTAATATTTAACGCAAATAACGTAACACTATTACATTATGTCTTGAACGTTTGAGATTCCGATGAAGAAGGATGTCCCTCCTCCTTTAACACATGCCGCTATTTCGCTCCTTTAGTTTAAGCACTTTAAACTGTTATATATCATTCCGGCATACGACGCTATTAGACCCATACCGCCCACACCATTCCGCCAAGTACACCGCGGGTTACGATAATGACGTCATCTACTGATAACGCCAAGAACACCGCAGGTTGCGAATCCTCCCGACATCTACTGATAACGCCAAGAACCCCGCGAACCCTCCGTTTGACGTCATCTACGGATAACGCCAAGTACACCGCGAACCCTCCGTCTGACGTCATCTACTGATAACGCCAAGCATATACGACGTTATTAGACCCGGCTACTGATAACCGCTAAGAACACCGCGGCTACAAGCGCGGCCGCGTTGGGGGCCCGGGGGCGAAGCCCCTCGCGGGACATACTCGGACATTAGAGGCTGCTTACGTGGGGAATACGTGGAGGCTGCTTGGGGATACTACGCGAGGGTGACGCGGGGCAAAGCCTTAGGTGACGCGGGGCCCCAGGTGGGGCGAAGCCCTAGAGGCAACGTGGGACGGGGGCCCCAAGTGGGGCAAAGCCCTAGGGGCCGGCCCTGCTGCACACCTGTAATTAACACCTGTCGGCGGCATCCTTTGATCTTTGCCGACAAAGGCCAAATTTTTGGGAATTAGGTANTTAACGCATGCGCACGGTTACATGGCGCCCAACTCGTGGCTGCGAACCACGACGCTGAGGTTGCGAGTCGTCACGCTCTACCTCGAGAGCTAGACGTGCAAGGAAACCTGTTGGACAAGTTAATAGAAGAAAAAGATGAAACACCTGTACTGGGTTGCAGGTATACTCAAACCCAGTGGCGCCCAACAAAAGAAAAAGAGGCAAACGATGCCAAATTAGTAGAAACGTTGAGTAAAGCAATAGAAAAAGTGGTAGTTGCGGCTACTAGATCACCAAGAGAAGAAATTCCACGTGTAAATGTTAAGGAATTTGAACCTACCTACGCGGGGTAGGATTATGAAGATCCCCGGCAATTTTTGCGAAGAATACAAGTTATATGTGTACGAGAAGGAATTAGGGAGCAAAATTGGACGAACTTTACCGCAAGTCGTTTGGTGGAAGAAGCGGACAAATGGTATGTGCCGTACCGACAGTTTGAATGGACTTTCCGAGAATTTTCGACTAATCTGTTGAGTCGATTTGATAATCCCTATTTGAGGTTGGATCTGCAGAAGGACTTATTTTGTAGAAACCAAGGTGAAAGAGAGGATGTAGTGGGGTTCATAAGTAGGAAAATGGCCCTTTACCGAAGACTAGAACTGGGGATGGAACCCAAGACATTAGTATTACAAATACGTACTTTATTAAAACCGGATATCCAACTAAATCTAATAGGTGCCCCGATAGGGACAGTGGAAGACTTATCGACTACCGCTCAAGAAGTGGAAATGGTGTTGAGATCTGCTAGAGGTGAACGAGAAGGTGGAGGTCAAGTAACCAATAGAGAGTTAGTCCCGTTTGGAGGACGTTCAAGGCCGAATCAGTTGACTTGTCGCTGGTGCAGGGGAAACCACTGGAATCGAGATTGTCCACGCCGTGCCCTACCTGAGCCAAATTCGACGGAGGAGCGAAGGCGGGAAGGGAGACAGCAGGGACAGAATCAGGCTGAGATAAATAGAGTTTCTTCTGGATCGTCCCCTCCGGAAACTCATCAACGACAGGAAAACTAGAGGTCGCCCTAGGCGGTGGAGTTAGCGGGGGGCGAATAGCGATAGACTCCATTCAAGAACCAACTCCCGTGCATGACTTACCACGAATAAAAGTTACTTACCAAAATGATGATTTGATCGCGTTAATAGATACTGGCGCCACGAGTTCCTTTCTGCGGACTGACCGATATAAAGGAGAAAGACCCGGCGAAGGAAGATGGGTTGGTTTAGCTGATGGAAACAAAGTATGGGCCGATGGACCAGTAGAAGTGGATGTTCAGATAGAAGAAGGTAATGTGAGGATAAGGGTTTATTTGATCGAAGGTCTCAGAGAGGAGGCAATATTGGGATCGGATTGGTTGCGTACTGAGGAGGTGACTGTGGATTATAGGCAAGGAGGAATCTATTTTGGTACGAAAGTTAGGAGAGCGACTTATTGGCATATAGCTGGAAGAGACGAACAGTTATATACGCCGGTCCAGTTAGATACTGAAAATTGTCCTAGCGAATGGCTTCCCCATTACGAGGAGTTAATAAATGATTTCCTGGAAGTCTTCCAGGAGGAAGCACTTCAGCCATGTACGAACCTCGTAAAGCATACAATCCGATTAGTTGATCATAAACCGTTTAGGATTCGTAGATATAAGTTTTCACCGGAGAAGAAGGCTACGATAACTCAAGAGGTGACGAGAATGTTGCAAGCCGGGGTCATCCGGCGGAGCCACTCACAATATAGTTCCCCAATTGTATTAGTGGGGAAACCGGATGGAACGACCCGGTTTTGCGTTGATTATCGTCAGTTGAATTCTATAACAGAAAACGAGGTTTCGGTGTTGCCTCCCATAACAGATATTTTAAAGGATATTGGAACAGCTACAGTATTTTCATCACTAGATCTTCGTACAGGGTATTGGCAGGTACCCATGGAGGAGGAAAGCATTCCGATGACGGCGTTCCATACACCCGAAGGGGTGGCATACGAATTTGTCGTAATGCCCTTCGGGTTGAAGAACGCCCCATCGACTTTCCAGAAATTAATGTCAGAAGTGTTATCTGGATATATTAACGAATTCGTATATGTCTATCTCGATGACATTATTATATATTCAAAGACTCGAGAAGACCACGATAGACATTTGAGACTTGTGATGGAGAAGTTACGGTGCCATTTGTTGAAGTGTTCCGTATCAAAACGTCGACTTGGAATGGAAACCGTAAATTATCTGGGGCATAGGGTCACGGCCACTCACAATGAGGCCCAGACCAAGCACATAGAAAAAATCCATAACTTTGTAAGACCTACAACACAAAAGGAGTTGCAACGTTTCCTAGGAGTTGCTAACTGGCTTAGAGAGTACGTGCCGAACTTCTCAATGATTGCCGTGCCGATGACGCAACTCCTAGGGAAACGTAAATTCGTATGGACACCGGAAGCCGACCAAGCCTTCGAAAGGTTAAAAGAGGCCTTGTCGAAACCATTAAAGTTACACCGACCGAACCATCAAGAGAAGTTTATTTTACAGACGGACGCGAGCGCTGAGGGAATGGGCGCTGTGTTATATCAGGAGGGACCCAACCACGAGAAGCTAGTTATTTCTTGCGCTAGCGCGAAATTCTCCCGAGCCGAGAAAAAATATCATGTTAATGAGCAAGAAGTACTCGCGGTGGTTTGGGCCGTACGACGATATCGACATTTGTTAGAGACAAAAGAATTTCTGTTGAGAACCGACAGTCGAGCCCTGCTGTGGCTCAAACAGTATAAAGACGAACGGGCTAAGTTGACTCGCTTCGCGCTCTATTTACAAGAGTTCACGTTCACCGTGGAACATTGTCCAGGTCGGTTGAACGAATTGCCAGATTTCCTTAGTCGGAATCCGGAAGAAACCGAAGTCGAGCCGATAGATGAGGATCGGATGAGTCCGCCCCATCAGAGACTCAGAGACATTGTATCGAACGAGGGAGTTCAGCCTAAGGATCAATTTAACGACTACCCCGAAGGAGACTTCACGAGTACCAGAAGTATTATTTCAACATATAGCATTGACACAAATCGACGTACCGGAGTTACCATTATATGATCAGATAGTGCAGGCACAGACTAATAGTGTGGAATATCAGGCGACGAAAGTCCGAATTCACCGACTCCAGCGGGAAGACGAACCGGCCGATATGCCATGGAAACAGACGTTAAAGGATCAATACGTTGTAGAAAATGATCTTATTTGGTTCAAAGAAGGAGAGGGACGTCGATTAGTAGTGCCTATCGATTACTGGCGTCGAGTGATTCAAGAATTTCACGATAGTCAGAGAGCCGGACATCCGGGTCGCGAGGAGACTATCCGGGCAATCTCCGAGTACTATTACTGGCCAGCTATGAAGAAACAGGTGCGCACTCATATACGATATTGTCTTATTTGCGCGGCGACGAAGCGAGGTGGGGCTTGTCAACCAGCCGCTCCCCTTAGACCTCGACCTCCCAGTCGACCGTGGCAAACGGTCAGTGTAGACATAATGGGACCCTACCAGAGGACCAGACGAGGAAATCGGTTTATTATAGTATTGGTAGATATATGTACAAAATGGATGGAAGCGATTCCCGTACCCCAAGTCCGACCGAACGTTATGAAAGAATTTTTAGAGAGAGTTTTCAAACGATGGGGATACCCAGAGACCTTCATCTCAGATAACGGACCCACATTTAAAGGACAGAGATTTCTCCGATATCTACGACAGAATTATATTAATCCATATACGACTCCTATATATCACCCACGGTCCAATCCGGTTGAGCGACGCAATCAAGAATTAAAGAAACTTTTAAGGATACATTGTCGCCAACATGGAGAGGAACGTTGGGATGAGTATATCGAACAAGCCTTGTTTACACTGCGTAACCGGAAAAACGATGCTATTGGAGTAAGCCCTAGTGTTGCATTACTAGGCGCCCCGTTAGTACAACCTGGGGAATGGAATAACCCTGAGGTACGAAGAGCAGTCCATAACGCACCCCAAGAAAGGGAAGAACGATTACGGAGGATTCGTAGACGACAGATCGTGTTTGATAGACAACTGTTTCCCGTACAGGGACGACCAAAAGTGACTGAACGTGGGGGATCAGGTGTTAACAAAAAATCCGCCGGGACTATAAACTCAGTTCGGACCGCCATGGGCCGGCCCATATCGAGTGATCCGAGTGTGCGGGCTTAATGTCTATGAACTAAATAGAAACGGAACGCCGGTATTGGTACATATAAATGACATTCGGCCGTGGCCAAATCGCGCACAGTGGCAACCGGTAAGGGACGATCCGTTACATATACCTCCCGGGGAGGACGATGCGGTATCCGAACAACTAAAGGAAGCAGAACCGCCGCCGGACATAGAACACGAACGTGTAGAAGATCCACCACCCGCGGAAGAAGTTTCATCGTCAACAGATAGTGAAGAGCTGGATGCGACGACGTATCCTAACTCCGGTACCGAGGATCCTCGAAGGCGCCTTCCTGAACGACCCGGAGAGCGACTGGTATATACACCTCCGTATAGAAGGGAATATAAACGGAGTACTATGGAATCGCCCCAGCCGGGACCGTCCGGGATAGCCCCCCAACTACGAAGGAGTCCTAGGTCCAGACCAACTACGAAGGAGACCGGAACGAGCAGGGAGGGAGAAGTAGCTAGGCGCGTACGGAAAATCAGGGAAGTAAACCCACCTTCTCCAATCCCCTGTTTAATCCCGGTCCCGTTTGTTGCAGGCCCGCCGATTAGAGCTGATACATCGAGAGAGAGTAGCCCGGAAATGACACGCGAAGATGAGGCGCAGTTCACCGAGGTGAATACTTTTCTTGGTATAGAAGATGTAGTGGAGCAACATGAACCCTTAAAATTAGGTTCAGCCATACCTATCACGGGGTTATATCCGTAAAATTTGTATAATCATTATTTGTTATTATTATTATACCGTTGTAAATATTATTTTGTAAACTTCTATTAGGGTATCAGACGTCTAAGTGATCGTGAACAATTAGCCGTCTCGGAAGGGGGGTGGTGTCACGGTCTCGGGGGACCGTGATTTTGTAAAGAAATGTTAAATTCGTAAAGAAATTAGTTTTGTTAGGAGTATAGAAAAATCCGAGTCGCGGATTGGTCCAAACAAGGATTTGGGGCGGGGCTTATCAGTCCGCCTTATTATTTAAGAAGACGTCGCGGAAGAGATCGCAGCAGACCTCGAGAGACCTCGAGCAGATCGTAGCAGACCTCGAGAGACCTCGAGCAGATCGCGGCAGATCGTAGCAGACCTCGAGAGACCTCGAGCAGATCGCAGCAGACCTGAGGAGACCTGAGCAGACCTCGAGAGATCTGAACAGACCTGAGCAGACCTCAGCAGACCTCGAGAGACCAGGAAACCTCGTACGTCTATCGATTCCACGTTTTGTTTTTTTTTTGTAATATTCTAATCTACGGAACTGTTAGTTAGAGATTTCATCGTGGTAGGTGATCCCGATAATAACCTTTACGTAGGGAATACGTAAGGACGAACTTAAAGAATTCGAAAAACGAGTGCGGTGACGAATCGCGTAGTAAAATTTCATAGGCGAGGGACGCGATCGCGAGGGGAAACTTACCTAGACGTTCAACGACCTATAATAGAAGTAGCAGTTACTTGTACTTACCTACAATATACGTGTCAGTCCAACGTTGAGTTTCTTCTAGTCCAGTCCATAGTAGTGACGCCTTCAGCGTGGAGTTAGAGCGTGTTTGAATCTGAAAGAAAGAATACATATTAGTAGTCAGGACCTTCAGTCACATATAATTAAAGGTCATATTCGTAGCGCAAGCTATGAGAGCTTGAGTTACCGATTAGTAGAGTCAGTGTTGAATCTAATAATAAATATCCGTCTTTGTCTAATTCTGAGTGCCTATCCCAGCCAGAAACAAGCTAGAGACAGATCCCGGAAAGCAGACTATAGCAATCGGGTAAGTGCTGAACTTTGGATATCGTACCTATAGCCGCGGAACGGCATAGACAATAAACGTTTATGAACATTCAACAGTGAGTAGAAACTGTAAAGACAATAGTAGTGTTGGGAGTAAGGGAACGGGAGTTATAGACAATATAGTTAAATTTGAGAACTAGAGACATTAAGAAAAATTAGTAGATTCGTAATCATTGTGAGATCAATACTTCCTTGTTTGCGTGAGTTATTGAATTGCATGCATAGGTGGTAAATTTGAGAAAAACATGACATCAAGAGACCGACGGGAAGCATGCGCAATGCGTCCCGCATTTGAGGTAGAAGAGGAACGCCTCCAGGAATCTCTGACTTCAACGGAATCGCTGGAAGGAGCGTTTATGGGTACGGGGNTGGACCAGTAGAAGTGGACGTTCAGATAGAAGAAGGTAGTGTGAGGATAAGGGTTTATTTGATCGAAGGTCTCAGAGAGGAGGCAATATTGGGATCGGATTGGTTGCGTACTGAGGAGGTGACTGTGGATTATAGGCAAGGAGGAATCTATTTTGGTACGGAAGTTAGGAGAGCGGGTTATTGGCATATAGCTGGAAGAGACGAACAGTTATATACGCCGGTCCAGTTAGATACTGAAAATTGTCCTAGCGAATGGCTTCCCCATTACGAGGAGTTAATAAATGATTTCCTGGAAGTCTTCCAGGAGGAAGCACTTCAGCCATGTACGAACCTCGTAAAGCATACAATCCGATTAGTTGATCATAAACCGTTTAGGATTCGTAGATATAAGTTTTCACCGGAGAAGAAGGCTACGATAACTCAAGAGGTGACGAGAATGTTGCAAGCCGGGGTCATCCGGCGGAGCCACTCACAATATAGTTCCCCAATTGTATTAGTGGGGAAACCGGATGGAACGACCCGGTTTTGCGTTGATTATCGTCAGTTGAATTCTATAACGGAAAATGAGGTTTCGGTGTTGCCTCCCATAACAGATATTTTAAAGGATATTGGAACAGCTACAGTATTTTCATCACTAGATCTTCGTACAGGGTATTGGCAGGTACCCATGGAGGAGGAAAGCATTCCGATGACGGCGTTCCATACACCCGAAGGGGTGGCGTACGAATTTGTCGTAATGCCCTTCGGGTTGAAGAACGCCCCATCGACTTTCCAGAAATTAATGTCAGAAGTGTTATCTGGATATATTAACGAATTCGTATATGTCTATCTCGATGACATTATTATATATTCAAAGACTCGAGAAGACCACGATAGACATTTGAGACTTGTGATGGAGAAGTTACGGTGCCATTTGTTGAAGTGTTCCGTATCAAAACGTCGACTTGGAATGGAAACCGTAAATTATCTGGGGCATAGGGTCACGGCCACTCACAATGAGGCCCAGACCAAGCACATAGAAAAAATCCATAACTTTGTTAGACCTACAACACAAAAGGAGTTGCAACGTTTCCTGGGGGTTGCTAACTGGCTTAGAGAGTACGTGCCGAACTTCTCAATGATTGCCGTGCCGATGACGCAGCTCCTAGGGAAACGTAAATTCGTATGGACACCGGAAGCCGACCAAGCCTTCGAAAGGTTAAAAGAGGCCTTGTCGAAACCATTAAAGTTACACCGACCGAACCATCAAGAGAAGTTTATCTTACAGACGGACGCGAGCGCTGATGGGATGGGCGCTGTGCTATATCAGGAGGGGCCTAACCACGAGAAGCTAGTTATTTCTTGCGCTAGCGCAAAATTCTCCCGAGCCGAGAAAAAATATCATTGTAATGAGCAAGAAGTGCTCGCGGTGGTTTGGGCCGTACGACGATATCGACATTTGTTAGAGACAAAAGAATTCCTGTTGAGGACCGACAGTCGGGCCCTGCTGTGGCTCAAACAGTATAAAGACGAACGGGCTAAGTTGACTCGCTTCGCGCTCTATTTACAAGAGTTCACGTTCACCGTGGAACATTGTCCAGGTCGGTTGAACGAATTGCCAGATTTCCTTAGTCGGAATCCGGAAGAAACCGAAGTCGAGCCGATAGATGAGGATCGGATGAGTCCGCCCCATCAGAGACTCAGAGACATTGTATCGAACGAGGGAGTTCAGCCTAAGGATCAATTTAACGACTACCCCGAAGGAGACTTCACGAGTACCAGAAGTATTATTTCAACATATAGCATTGACACAAATCGACGTACCGGAGTTACCATTATATGATCAGATAGTGCAGGCACAGACTAATAGTGTGGAATATCAGGCGACGAAAGTCCGAATTCACCGACTCCAGCGGGAAGACGAACCGGCCGATATGCCATGGAAACAGACGTTAAAGGATCAATACGTTGTAGAAAATGATCTTATTTGGTTCAAAGAAGGAGAGGGACGTCGATTAGTAGTGCCTATCGATTACTGGCGTCGAGTGATTCAAGAATTTCACGATAGTCAGAGAGCCGGACATCCGGGTCGCGAGGAGACTATCCGGGCAATCTCCGAGTACTATTACTGGCCAGCTATGAAGAAACAGGTGCGCACTCATATACGATATTGTCTTATTTGCGCGGCGACGAAGCGAGGTGGGGCTTGTCAACCAGCCGCTCCCCTTAGACCTCGACCTCCCAGTCGACCGTGGCAAACGGTCAGTGTAGACATAATGGGACCCTACCAGAGGACCAGACGAGGAAATCGGTTTATTATAGTATTGGTAGATATATGTACAAAATGGATGGAAGCGATTCCCGTACCCCAAGTCCGACCGAACGTTATGAAAGAATTTTTAGAGAGAATTTTCAAACGATGGGGATACCCAGAGACCTTCATCTCAGATAACGGACCCACGTTTAAAGGACAGAGATTTCTCCGATATCTACGACAGAATTATATTAATCCATATACGACTCCTATATATCACCCACGGTCCAATCCGGTTGAGCGACGCAATCAAGAATTAAAGAAACTTTTAAGGATACATTGTCGCCAACATGGAGAGGAACGTTGGGATGAGTATATCGAACAAGCCTTGTTTACACTGCGTAACCGAAAAAACGATGCTATTGGAATAAGCCCTAGTGTTGCATTGCTAGGTGCCCCGTTAGTACAACCTGGGGAGTGGAATAACCCTGAGGTACGAAGAGCAGTCCATAACGCACCCCAAGAAAGGGAAGAACGATTACGGAGGATTCGTAGACGTCAGATCGTGTTTGATAGACAACTGTTTCCCGTACAGGGATGACCAAAAGTGACATTGAACGTGGGGGATCAGGTGTTAACTAAGAATCCGCCGGGGCTAAAAACTCAGTTCGGACCGCCATGGGCCGGCCCATATCGAGTGATCCGAGTGTGCGGGCTTAATGTCTATGAACTAAATAGAAACGGAACGCCGGTATTGGTACATATAGATGACATTCGGCCGTGGCCAAATCGCGCCCAGTGGCAACCGGTAAGGGACGATCCGTTACATATACCCCCCGGGGAGGACGATGCGGCACCCGAACAACAAGAAGAAGCAGAACCGCCGCAGGACATAGAACACGATCGTGCAGAAGATCCACCGCCCGCGGAAGAAGTTTCATCGTCGACAGATATTGAAGAGCTGGATTCGACGACGTACCCTAACTCCGGCACCGAGGATCCTCGAAGGCGCCTCCCTGAACGACCCGGAGCGCGACGGGTATATACACCTCCGTATAGAAGGGAATATAAACGGAGTACTATGGAATCGCCCCAGCCGGGACCGTCCGGGATAGCCCCCCAACTACGAAGGAGTCCTAGGTCCAGGCCAACTACGAAGGAGGCCGGAACGAGCAGGGAGGGAGAAGTAGCTAGGCGCGTACGGAAAATCAGGGAAGTAAACCCACCTTCTCCAATCCCCTGTTTAATCCCGGTCCCGTTTGTTGCAGGCCCGCCGATAAGAGCTGATACATCGAGAGAGAGTAGCCCGGAAACGACACGGGAAGATGAGGCGCAGTCCACCGAGGTGAATACTTTCCTTGGTATAGAAGATGTAGTGGAACAACATGAACCCTTAAAATTAGGTTCAGCCATACCTATCACGGGGTTATATCCGTAAAATTTGTATGATCATTATTTGTTATTATTATTATACCGTTGTAAATATTATTTTGTAAACTTCTATTAGGGTACAAGACGTCTAAGTGATCGTGAACAATTAGCCGTCTCGGAAGGGGGGTGGTGTCACGGTCTCGGGGGACCGTGATTTTACAAAGAAATGTTAAATTCGTAAAGCAATTAGTTTTGTTAGAAGTATAGAAAAATCCGAGTCGCGGATTGGTCCAAACAAGGATTTGGGGCGGGGCTTATCAGTCCGCCTTATTATTTAAGAAGACGTCGCGGAAGGTAGAGCAGCAGACCTCGAGAGACCAGGAAACCTCGTACGTCTATCGAATCCACGTTTTGTTGTTTTTGTAACATTCTAATCTACGAAGCTGTTAGTTAGAAATTTCATCGTGGTAGGTGATCCTGATAATTGCCTTTACGTAGGNCGAACTCCACGACCCGCTCTAAACTGTATCGGCGTTTTTTGTTAAGGTCACCACTCAGCACCAACTAGAGTAGATAAAAAAAAAAAAGAAAACGCTTAAAACGTTGACAGTCCAGCCTTTTTATGTGTTTCGGTGCGGCAGAGCTAGGCTCCGCCCACCGCACCGAAAACTCGACCTTAGTGACAGCCGATGTCACGGTCTCGGGGGACCGTGATTTTCAAAGAAATGTTAAATTCGTAAAGCAACTAGTTTTGTTAGAAGTATAGGAAAATCCGAGTCGCGGATTGGTCCAAACAAGGATTTGGGGCGGGGCTTATTAGTCCGCCTTATTATTTAAGAAGACGTCGCGGAAGGTTGAGCAGCAGACTTCGAGAGACCAGGAAACCTCGCATGTCTATCGAATCTACGTTTTGTTGTTTATAACATTCTAATCTACGAGGTTGCTAGTTAGAAATTTAATCGCGGTAGGCGATCCTGATAATACCCTTTACGTAGGGAATACGTAAAGAAGCATTAAAGAATTCGAAAACCAGTGTGCGGCGACGAATCGCGTAATAAGAATTACTAGGCGAGGAACGCGATCGCGAGGGGAAACTTACCTAGACGTTCGACGACCTATAATAGAAGCAGCAGTTATTTGTACTTACCTATAATATACGTGTCTATCCAACGTTGAGTTTCTTCTGGTCCAGTCCATAGTAGTGACGCCTTCAGCGTGGAGTAGAGCGTGTTCGAATCTGAAAGAAAGAATATATATTAGTAGTCAGGACCTTCAGTCACATATAATTAAAGGTCATATCCGTAGCGCAAGCTATGAGAGCTTGGGTTACCGATCAGTAGAGTCAGTGTTGAAGCTAATAATAATAAATATCCGTCTTTGTCTAATTCTGAGTGCCTATCCAAGTCGGAAGCGAGCTAGAGACAGATCCCCGGAAAGCAGACTATAGCAATCGGGTAAGTGCTGAACTTTGGTATCGTACCTATAGCCGTGGAACGGCATAGACAATAAACTTTCATGAACATTTAAAGTGAGTAGAAACTGTAAAGACAATAGTAGTGTTGGGAATAAGGGAACGGGAGTTATAGACAATATAGTAAATTTGAGAACTAGAGACATTAAGAAATCAATAGATTCAGAATCATTGTGAGATCAATATTTCTTTGTTTGCGTGAGTTATTGAATTGCATGCATAGGTGGTAAAAAATTGAGATAAAATGACATCAAGAGACCGACGGGAAGCATGCGCAATGCGTCCCGCGTTTGAGGTAGAAGAGGAACGCCTCCAGGAATCTCTGACTTCAACGGAATCGCTAGAAGGAGCGTTTGTGGGTACGGGGAATCCGGAGAGGATGGTTGTCCAACCGCTTGATAGTGGTATCAGCGGAAATCGCCCAAGGATCGATTTGGGACTTGAACACATTTATCAAAACGATTAATTAAACCCGGTCGAAGAAGCCGGAAGGGCCGGCGATGAATTTAACGCATGCGCACGGTTACACCGAGTTTTGCCTCGGTAGCTCACTCTCAGTCGAGACTTGCCACGAGAAGCATCTCTGAGTTGGTCTTCACACTTGTATTATAGTGTTTGAATCGAATAGCCTCTCATTGTCCGCTCCTTTAGTGACGAGTAGTCGCTACCAATTTTTTTAAATAGTAGTAGTACTGAGTATCAGCGACCCTTCGGGGTATATTAAGGCTGTTCCCCTCAGCTTGTGGTACGGCCTGGTCTGCCAGTCCACAAAATAGGGAAAAAAGAATTCGTAACAAGTTCCCCTTTACTTATTAATTAAGGGGAACCCTACACCTATCGTTCCACAACGCGAGCCGAACCCGACATCCGCAGAAGCAGCCGCGGCCGTGCAGAAACGCTTTCTGCACGCATCCAGCGTGTTCTGGGGATTCTTAGGGATACCCCCAACTACGTCGCAATCCTCCAAACGGGTCCGAAACCACCGCGTTCGTGGACATNGTGGAGGATCAGATAGAAGACGGTAATGTGAAGATAAGAGTTTATTTGATCGAAGATCTTAGAGAAGAGGTAATATTGGGATCGGATTGGTTACGTGCTGAAGAGGTGACTGTGGATTGTAGGCAAGGAGGAATCTATTTTGGTACGGAAGTTAGGAGAGCGGCTTATTGGTATAGGGCTAGACGAGACGAACAGTTATATGTGCCGGTCCAGTTGAATACCGAAAATTGTCCTAGCGAATGGCTTCCCCATTACGAGGAGTTAATGAATGATTTCCCGGAAGTCTTCCAGGAGGAAGCACTTCAGCCATGTACGAACCTCGTAAAGCACACGATCCGATTAGTTGATCATAAACCTTTTAGGATTCGTCGATATAAGTTTTCACCGGAAAAGAAGGCTACGATAACTCAAGAGGTGACGAGAATGTTGCAAGCCGGAGTCATCCGGCGGAGCCACTCACAATACAGCTCCCCAATTGTATTAGTGGGGAAGCCGGATGGAACGACCCGGTTTTGCGTTGATTATCGTCAGCTGAATTCTATAACGGAAAATGAAGTTTCAGTACTGCCTCCCATAACAGATATTTTAAAGGATATTGGAACAGCTACAGTATTTTCATCACTAGATCTTCGTACAGGGTATTGGCAGGTACCCATGGAGGAGGAAAGTATTCCGATGACGGCGTTCCATACACCCGAAGGGGCGGCGTACGAATTTGTCGTAATGCCCTTCGGGTTGAAGAACGCCCCATCGACGTTCCAAAAATTAATGTCAGAGGTGTTATCTGGATATATTAACGAATTCGTATATGTCTACCTCGATGACATTATTATATATTCAAAGACTCGAGAAGACCACGATAGACATTTGAGACTTGTGATGGAGAGGTTACGGTGCCACTTGTTGAAGTGTTCCGTATCGAAATGTCGACTTGGAATGGAAACCATAAATTATCTGGGGCATAGGGTCACGGCCACGCACAATGAGACCCAGACCAAGCACATAGAAAAAATCTGTAATTTCGTAAGACCTACAACACAAAAGGAGTTGCAACGTTTCCTAGGGGTTGCTAACTGGCTTAGAGAGTACGTGCCGAACTTCTCAATGATTGCCGTGCCGATGACGCAACTCCTAGGGAAACGTAAATTCGTATGGACACCGGAAGCCGACCAAGCCTTCGAAAGGTTAAAAGAGGCCTTGTCGAAACCATTAAAGTTACACCGACCGAACCATCAAGAGAAGTTTATTTTACAGACAGACGCGAGCGCTGAGGGAATGGGCGCTGTGTTATATCAGGAGGGACCCAACCACGAGAAGCTAGTTATCTCTTGCGCTAGCGCGAAATTCTCCCGAGCCGAGAAAAAATATCATGTTAATGAGCAAGAAGTACTCGCGGTGGTTTGGGCCGTACGACGATATCGACATTTGTTAGAGACAAAAGAATTTCTGTTGAGAACCGACAGTCGAGCCCTGCTGTGGCTCAAACAGTATAAAGACGAACGGGCTAAGTTGACTCGCTTCGCGCTCTATTTACAAGAGTTCACGTTCACCGTGGAACATTGTCCAGGTCGGTTGAACGAATTGCCAGATTTCCTTAGTCGGAATCCGGAAGAAACCGAAGTCGAGCCGATAGATGAGGATCGGATGAGTCCGCCCCATCAGAGACTCAGAGACGTTGTATCGAACGAGGGAGTTCAGCCTAGGATCAATTTAACGACTACCCCGAAGGAGACTTCACGAGTACCAGAAGTATTATTTCAACATATAGCATTGACCCAAATTGACGTACCGGAGTTACCGTTATATGATCAGATAGTGCAGGCACAGACTAATAGTGTGGAATATCAGGCGACGAAAGTCCGAATTCACCGACTCCAGCGGGAAGACGAACCGGCCGATATGCCATGGAAACAGACGTTAAAGGATCAATACGTTGTAGAAAATGATCTTATTTGGTTCAAAGAAGGAGAGGGACGTCGATTAGTAGTGCCTATCGATTACTGGCGTCGAGTGATTCAAGAATTTCACGATAGTCAGAGAGCCGGACATCCGGGTCGCGAGGAGACTATCCGGGCAATCTCCGAGTACTATTACTGGCCAGCTATGAAGAAACAGGTGCGCACTCATATACGATATTGTCTTATTTGCGCGGCGACGAAGCGAGGTGGGGCTTGTCAGCCAGCCGCTCCCCTTAGACCTCGACCTCCCAGTCGACCGTGGCAAACGGTCAGTGTAGACATAATGGGACCCTACCAGAGGACCAGACGAGGAAATCGGTTCATTATAGTATTGGTAGATATATGTACAAAATGGATGGAAGCGATTCCCGTACCCCAAGTCCGACCGAACGTTATGAAAGAATTTTTAGAGAGAATTTTCAAACGATGGGGATACCCAGAGACCTTCATCTCAGATAACGGACCCACGTTTAAAGGACAGAGATTTCTCCGATATCTACGACAGCATTATATTAATCCATATACGACTCCTATATATCACCCACGGTCCAATCCGGTTGAGCGACGCAATCAAGAATTGAAGAAACTTTTAAGGATACATTGTCGCCAACATGGAGAGGAACGTTGGGATGAATATATTGAACAAGCCTTGTTTACACTACGTAACCGGAAAAACGATGCTATTGGAGTAAGCCCTAGCGTTGCATTACTAGGCGCTCCGTTAGTACAACCTGGGGAGTGGAATAACCCTGAGGTACGAAGAGTAGTCCATAACGCACCCCAAGAAAGAGAAGAACGATTACGAAGAATTCGTAGACGACAGATCGTGTTTGACAGACAATTGTTCCCCGTACAAGGACGACCTAAAGTGACATTAAACGTGGGAGATCAAGTGTTAACTAAAAATCCGCCGGGTCTAAAAACTCAGTTCGGACCGCCATGGGCCGGCCCATATCGAGTGATCCGGGTGTGCGGGCTTAATGTCTATGAACTAAATAGAAACGGAACGCCGATATTGGTACATATAGATGACATTCGGCCGTGGCCAAATCGCGCGCAGTGGCAACCGGTAAGGGACGATCCGTTGCATATACCCCCCGGGGAAGACGATACGGCATCCGAACAGCAAGAGGAAGTAGAACCGCCGCCGGACATGGAACATGAACGCGTAGAAGATCCACCGCCCGCGGAAGAAGTTTCATCGTCGTCAGATAGTGAAGAGTCGGAGGCGACGACGTATCCTAACTCCGGTACCGAGGATCCTCGAAGGCGCCTTCCTGAACGACCTGGAGAGCGACGGGTATATATACCTCCGTATAGAAGGGAATATAAACGGAGTACCATGGAATCGCCACAGCCGGGACCGTCCGGGATAGCCCACCAACTGCGAAGGAATCCTAGGTCCAGACCAACTACGAAGGAGGCCGGAAAGAGCAGGGAGGGAGAAGTAGCCAGACGCGTACGGAAAATCAGGGAAGTAAACCCACCTTCTCCAATCCCCTGTTTAATCCCGGTCCCGTTTGTTGCAGGCCCGTCAATAAGAGCAGATGTATCGAGAGAGAGCAGCCCGGGAACGACACGAGCAGATGAGGCGCAGTCTACCGAGGTGAATACTTTCCTTGGTATAGAAGATGTAGTGGAACAACATGAACCTTTAAAATTAGGTTCTGCCATACCTATCACGGGGTTATATCCGTAAATTTTTTTGTATAATCATTATTCGTTATTATTCTTATATCGTTGTAAACATTATTTTTGTAAACTTCTATTAAGGTATCAGACGTCTAAGTGATCGTGAACAATTAGCCGTCTCGGAAGGGGGGTGGTGTCACGGTCTCGGGGGACCGTGATTTTGCAAAGAAATGCCAAATTCAAAAGGCAACTAGTTTTGTTAGAAGCATAGAAAAATCCGAGTCGCGGATTGGTCCAAACCAGGATTTGGGGCGGGGCTTATTAGTCCGCCTTATTATTTAAGCAGACGTCGCGGAAGGTTGAGCAGCAGACTTCGAGAGACCAGGAAACCTCGCATGTCTATTGAATCTACGTTTTATTGTTTCTGGCATTCTAATCTACGAGGTTGTTAGTTAGAAATTTTAATCGCGGTAGGCGATCCTGAAAAAATCCTTTACGTAGGGAATACGTAAAGAAGCAAAAAAGAATTCGAAAACTAGTGTGCGACAACGAATCGCGTAATAAGAATTACTAGGCGAGGGACGCGATCGCGAGGGGAAACTTACCTAGACGTTCGACGACCTGTAATAGAAGTAACAGTTATTTATACTTACCTACAATATACGTGTCTATCCAACGTTGAGTTTCTTCTGGTCCAGTCCATAGTAGTGACGCCTTCAGCGTGGAGTAGAACGTGTGCAAATCTGAAAGAAAGAATATATATTAGTAGTCAGGACCTTCAGTCATATATAATTAAAGGTCATATTCGTAGCGCAAGCTATGAGAGCTTGGGTTACCGATTAGTAGAGTCAGTGTCGAATCTAATAATAATAAATATCCGTCTTTGTCTAATTCTGAGTGCCTATCCCAGCCGGAAGCGAGCTAGAGACAGATCCCGGAAAGCAGACTATAGCAATCGGGTAAGTGCTGAACTTTGGTATCGTACCTATAGCCGTGGAACGGCATAGACAATAAACTTTCATAAACATTTAAAGTGAGTAGAAACTGTAAAGACAATATTAGTGTTGGGAGTAAGGGAACGGGAGTTATAGACAATATAGTTACATTTGAGACTAGAGACAGTAAGAAATCAATAGATTCAAAAATCATTGTGAGATCAATATTTCTTTGCTTGCGTGAGTATTGAATTGCATGCATAGGTGGTAAAATTGAACTAAAATGACATCAAGAGACCGACGGGAAGCATGCGCAATGCGTCCCGCGTTTGAGGTAGAAGAGGAACGCCTCCAGGAATCCCTGACGTCAACGGAATCGCTGGAAGGAGCGTTTGGGGGTACGGGGAATCCGGAAGGGATGGTTGTCCAACCGCTTGATAGTGGTATCAGCGGAAATCGCCCAAGGATCGATTTGGGACTTGAACACACTTATCAAAACGATGAATTAAACCCGGTCGAAGAGGTCGGAAGGGCCGGCGATGAATTAAACGCATGCGCACGGTTACATCGGCGGTTATTTAATGAATAGCGGTCGGACTGCGGACTGGACGTCGAGTGCACCGCAGCCTGCTGTTCAAAAAGGCCCCTGGCAGGAAATCACGGGGCGCAATGTTGGATTTTTCTTGCGTCCCGTGACAGGGGAAATTTTAAAAAGAGCAAATCATATAATTGAGGATTTCCTTTATAGGTTCCAAGTTTTTTATTATTTCTGGAAAATGTGATATTTTTGCCGTGAAATCGAACTTCGGTATTTCCCATACTTAGTTTTCCAGTATCGGTATCAACATACACTTCATACTTGGTGTCATAGGAAGATTCACCAGCTCTTAGACCTGCCACATAGATTGAAACTATATGTGGTATTTTGTCACTACCGCTAGATGTCCCAGAACTCGAAGGTGTTGCTATTGTTGATGATGGCGGTGTTTCCATAAAAAAAGAATTTTCCATAATTGTTTTCTTTGATTCAAATTTGTGCGTTTCAGTCGTCAAAGCACTATAGCTGGTGGTTTTTTAAGCGGTGTTGTNGTCCTACATTTATATTTGTATTTGTTGAAATTAATTTAAATAAATTACTATTTTCATCTTCTGTGTTTATACAATGCATGTATGTTAAATTAGCTAACTTTTTATGTATCATTTGTATTAATTTATTGATATTCAGTATTTTAATTTACAAGTTTTTGATTCATATTTTGTTATTTATAACAAACTGGCTAGTTCTATGAGATTTCCATATTAAATTTCATTTTGCGCTTTCTACTCTACTTTATTTTTAAAATTTAGAGATATTAACTTGTTTATTATTATTATTCAATGATTTATTGTGTTATATTTAGTATTTTGCTATCATTTAATTTCAATTATACAATTTCCTTTGAACATTGAATTTTTTTGTTATTCTATCTTATTATTTCCTGTAGATATTGAGTTTCTGCTCTTTCTTCTATTGTTAACAATTTGTGAATTTCACAATATATATATATATATCTATGTACCTTGAACATTGCGTCTTTATCTGTAGACAAAGATGTTAAGCATCTCAGATTTCTGCAAACGTACTGTCATTCGAAAAAAAAATTGCTAACCAAGGTAATGAAACCAAATCTTGTGCTTTCTTTCTTAAACTTATTCCCTCACTATAAGCTTCACAGTTTTGCTCATATAAATAGTCACGCAAAGTTAGCAATAGTATCACTGTCCTGATAATCATTCATCATAATAGTAGTAATCTGATCCTAAAATGGAGCAGTGGGGTGGTAACAATATCATCATGAAGTGCTATGTATAAACACTATATTGTTTGTCAATTTTTACAGAATCGGTATTTGAATTCCCGTTTTTAGCCGAATTAAACAAAAATTTTCGTAACGTTAAAAATTACATTTTTCTGCCGTAAAATCGCCCGCGAAGGACTCGGAATGGAATAAAACATAAAAATAATAGCCCATCGCCGTACTGCCGCCGCGGGGAACGTAGGAATCGGAAAATTCAGTTTTGATAATTCTGACGTTTCTATCGCGGTGACAGTTTGTATCAAAATATTCTTAATCTCGTCTTAAATTTTGTTATATTTGACCAAATAAAAGTTGAGGGCGATATAGATAAGAGACAACGGTGCGACGCGGCACCGGAAAAGCGTCCCGGAAGTGGAAAGGGGACGTCGCCGGGTCGCGGAAGCGGCTCATACGCAAAGAGAAAAGTTCCGGCTCCCTCTTGGAAGAAAGCACAGGTGCCGGTCGTATCCATAAAGGAAAATATGACGCCGCGAAAATAGCGTTTTGTGCGAAATAATCCCGGCTTTACGAAAATATTGGGGATTCGCGAGAGAGATGCAAGGTGCAGAACCCTTTTAAAAAGCAAATTTCGGCGTTAAAAAGTAAAAAATATCCTTCGAAGACGTCCCGTGGCGACGAATAAAGGTCGAAACTCGCGCGTAAAACCTGAACAAACCCTCGTGCCCAGGACAGAGCGCACGACCGTGTGCCTTTACGCCGATGACACCACCACTTCGACCCGTTCTCTGAACCCAGAGAGCCGTCAGCCAACTGGAACAGGTGGAAAGTGGCGATCAACCCGAAAGAAAGCGCAGGTAGGTACCGAGCGCACACGTGAGGCTCAACGGGGAAGACATCCAGTGGGCGACCACCGTCAAGTATCTAGGGATAACCTTGAATGGCACGCTGACATGGAAGACGCACGTCGACGTATGCTAGAAAGAGATCAGACAGCGCGAGAAAGCTTTTCGAACTCGCTGATCCGGAACGCGGTGGACTACCGACCCGAAGAAGCTGCCGGCAGACGCAGGCGGCAGACATCAACTCCCAGACGCAGAGTGAGTCCAAACTTTTCTGTCTGTCTGAAATCCCAAAACCCGATCCAAATCGGTCTGATAGTTTTGGTATGAGACAATTTGNCCACCACCACCACCCGTACGATTTTATTGAATTTCTCGCTTGCATAAATAACTTTAAACATGTTTTAAAGTAGGTTGCCAATGAAGAAAAGTATTGTAATCTTAGACCTGGTAAGTACTCGGAATACCAAAGGTATTTTACGAAAAATTAGCCCGGATGTCCCAGTACATTTAGTGTAAATGACGGCTATAACTACGTAACTAATTGATCAATCGATCTGCTTTTTTAAAAAGAAGCGTCTTTTCAAGAACTTTTAAAACCAGCTTTAAAAAAATTGATTTGAATGAATATTCACAAAGTTCTAATTGTTTATAAGTATAAAAATTCGACCAATGTTTAAACAAGCGCCAGGGCTTTCCTAATTGACGGATTCGAATTTTTCAAAAAAAGTGGAAAGCCTGAGAGCCCTTCTAAATGTGATTAAATTTTCAAGTATCTAAGGGCCTTGGTTTTTGTTGTGCAAAATTTTTAAAATTTGCAATTTTTTTTTATCTGAATTGCAAAATTATTATGCAAAATCTATCGAACCGATTTTGATGAAATTTGGTGTGATGATTCTACATAACATGAANTACCCATCATCGGTTCCATCACAATTAACACAAAAATTCTATATCCGTTATGGATATATGTAACTATCCAAACCTTTTCTATATCTACCTTCTTTTATTTCTCTGTCTTTATCAATGACCAGAAATCCATATTTATTTTCCCAGGATTTTGCACACATGCTAAGGAACTCTTTGAAAGTAACGTCTGGTGATACATGATCTTGAAATATGTGTTGTAAATTCATTTCGTCTTGCTTGAACATTATTATAAAATTCGAATTATCTCTGATTAGTTGTTTCGGCACTCTAGAATATGTTTGGGCCAAATAGAAACTGTCTATGGATTTATGTCTACCCATACTAAAATATGATCTAATAATATCTTGTTTCTCACATATAACGTCGTCAAATATAAAAACAGAGTTCGGTTTAGCTTCAGAGGGTTCAACAATGTCAACATTATTGTTAAACGTATAAAATCCTAATCCATCAATGGGGTTTAAAATCTTACGCAGATATTCATATTTTGGTTGATACAATGATTTGGAGTATAAATAGATATTTGCAAAACGTAGACCATATGGATGTGTTATTAGAGAAATCATAACGTTAGTCTTGCCGCAATTTGAAGGCCCGATAAGCAGAGCTCTAATTGATGAAGGCAGTAGCGGCCCGTGTCGATTGTTGTTAACATTTACACCACTTCCCACATATTCATCGAAATTATCCACTATAAATGAATCCTTCTGTTTTACAACCCGCATCGCTTGAGTTTTGGATACTATATAACTAGGAATGAACTGTGTGCTCAATATTTAATTGATAGCTAGCATTCAAAGTGCGTCGACGCTGTAATTAGTTTATGTCAAATATATATATTTTTTTATAAATAAATATATTTGATTATTTCTTTTTGCTCATTTTAATGCCGTTCGTCAACCAATCTAGACATAAAGTGTCACAGACAGGAAAAGGATTTGTAAATTCTCTGATAGATAAACTACCGTTTGAATTACATTTACCGGGCTATCAGTATTGTGGACCCGGAACAAAATTTAAAAAACGGATTGCACGTGGTGACGAAGGTGTTAATGAACTTGATAAATTATGTATGGTTCATGATCAAAGCTACGAGAATTATAAAGATTTACCAACACGACATAAAGCAGATTATGAAACAACGTGCATGGAACAGAGTGAAATCAAAGGACGCTAATTTGAAAGAAAAGGCAGGTGCTTGGTTAGTTACGAATATAATGAAGGCGAAACAACGTCTAGGCATGGGTTGTAAATCCAAACCAAAGAATATTAAAAAAGTCAGCTTTGGGGGTGCCATTGTTCACAAAGTACGACATGAAATACGAAAAGCTGGTGGTAAACGTTTCGTTTCTAATAACGCACAAAAAGCAACACAATTCGCTTTGCGAGCAGCACGAAAATATGTGAAATCATCGGGGGGTAAAAGAAATATTCGAACCCCACGAATTATACCGATCCCGAAAGTTGGTGGAGTTTTATCCCTAATTGGCAGTGCTGCAGGTATATATAAAACAATCAACGAAGTGAGAAATGCCAATCAACGACTATCTGAAAAAACAAATAATAAAAATGAATCTTTATCCCTGGGAAAGAATGGCGAAGGATTATATTTAAAACCACATCGAACAGGTTTAGGGCTTTATTTGAACCCAAGCAATTCAAAAAACATCTAAAGTCTCTATCTCGAAGAGCTCTCAGCAATATAGATATTATCTATTATGCAGATATCTTAAAAATTCCATATTTTCGAGGTGTATTTATGCGAGACAATCTTCCTGAGAGAGGTGCCCGACATAATGAATTGGCTGTTTTGAATTTAGATAGTATAAATGGTCAGGGAACTCACTGGGTGGCATACAAGAAAATCGGTAACATTATTAATTACTACGACAGTTTTGGAGATCTTCCCCCACCCAAGGAGCTTGTAAAATATTTCTACATAAAATCAAAACCAAAAATAAAAATTTATTATAATTACGAGCTACAATACAGTGTGGTGTGGACATTTATGTTTAAAATTTCTAAGTAATAATGGATTGTACAACAACACCAAATCAAGAGCGTGAAAAAATTAAAAAAATGGCTGATATTGTACGAGCTTTCTCCAAGCATCGAACTCTTACAAAATTGACTAAGGAACAATTAGCGTATTTTCCTAAAGAGGTGATGATTACATGTGCTTCCAATGAAATCGCATGGGTGTGGGATAAATTACCGAATCATCTAAAAAATGGCATTGATATATTGAAATATCAATACTGTTTGCAGCATTACAGTGACGATAACACATCCCAGTCTATTGATGTGAATGATGGACCTGCACCAAGAAAATTTTTGTGCTGTTATTGCAATGTACGTGATATTACAGTAGCATCCGAGAATAATGTTACTGCAAGGGTTAATATGACGTTCCCCCCAGTATCAAGAGATGAAGTACGTCTGAATTGTTGCTGTAAACAACAATAAAATAAAGTGTTAACAAGTTATATGCGTTAGTAATGTCCCGTACATTCACATTATCTGGACACTCGAGCGTGCTAAGCTCTAAATTCTACCCCCCAATTGAGCTAGACACAAGTTGTCGATATGGATTGGGACTACACGGATTCGACTCATACAATTCGATATTAAATGTTGATGAGAAAAATAATGTTATTGGATTCAAATTGAAGAATAAATTACCTACTACGTTCATTGAATTACAGCCAGGAGCTTATGAGCTGAACGAAATAAATAAGGCAATTCAAAGTATTTTAGAATCTATAATAAGACGCAATGTCAAGGACGACAATTTTATAATTGATAAATATTTTACATTAAGAGCTAACAATAACACTCTGAAATGTGAAATTGTATCGAGATATGATATCGACTTGGCTCATCAGCATTCATTAGCAAGCATATTAGGGTTTGAAAACAAGTTATATGGTAGAAATATTGCACACCAATCTTCGCTACCAGTGGACATTATGAAAGTAAGAATAATTCGTATTGACTGCAACGTCGTATCCGGAGCATATGTGAATGGAGAAGAAGCCCACACTCTATACGAATTTGATATAGATGTCGGACCAGGCTTCAAACTGTCCAAGGAACCTCTGAATATTATTTATATGCCTGTGAGACCTGAAGGATGTCAGTTTATCGACAACATTACATTACGTATATTGGATGATAAAGATATTCTAATAGATTTTCGTAGTGAGAAAATTATTGTGAAACTAGAACTAAAGGAATTAAATTGATATATCGATACGGAATGGGGTTTTGTTTTAATCATAGAAAACAATCATCATCGTCGTCATTATCATCATCAGCAAAAAGTGATAAAATTTTGAGCACATACGAGAACAAATTTATTCCACGCAAGAACGTTAAACAGTCAACACCTAAGTTGTCTGCTAGAGATCGTATTTTTCTTCAGTCAATTGGATTAAAACTTAAACCTCAATATTTGTAATTAATGGCGTCGACAAGTGCAAAGTTGGATGTGTTTGATGAACCATTGTTCGACAATTCACTTGTGAGTTTACACGAACATACATACAAACCATATGGATCGCCATACTACAGAAATTCCGATGAAATACGCATTCCTATTCACTTCCAAGATCTTATTCTTGACATTGCCGAATGTTACATATATATACAAGGCAAATTTACCCCTAGCGATGCTAATAAAGTGTGCTACTTATCCAACAACGCATTAGCATTTCTTTTCGATGAAATTCGTTATGAAATGGATGGAGAACAAGTAGCCGTCATTCGAAAACCTGGTATGACAACAACAATGAAAACAATGGTTTTATGGGGCCAAATGCAATTAAAAACGCTATTATCTTACGGATGGGGACTAACAGAAGAAAAACAAGATATTTTGGATACAACAACACATGTTTTTAGTGGGAAATTACCTCTAAAATATTTTATGAGTTTTGCAGAAGATTATACCAGGGGCATTCTCAATGTCAAGCAAGAGCTTATACTGATAATTGCCCGATCTTTTAAGAATTGTTATATCGGAGAAGTCGATGCCGACCTTGAAATTAATAAAATTGAATGGAAGATAAGGCATATTGTCCCTGAAGATAGACAAAAATTAAAACTATTAAATCGTATTAATAAAGGTGGCGCTAATGCTACAGTTAAGATGGCATATCGTATGTGGGATTTATATGAATTACCAACACTCCGAAAAACCGCCACTGATATCTGGGCTATAAAAACAACAAACAGTTTAGAAAGACCTCGATATATCATTATCTGTTTCCAAAGTACTGATTGCTATGATAATAGAACCAAGGATATTACACAATTCAATCATGCAGATATGAGTAATATTCGGCTATACTTAAATTCAGAAGTGTATCCGTATGAACGTTGGAATTTGGATTTCGAAAAGAAACTAGATTCCGCAGCTTACTACGCCTACGAAAACTTTAGATGCAGTTTCTATGATAAATATAATCATGAACCGATGATGGATATTGGAGAATTCAGAAAAAATCCTCTATTTGTTATAGATTGTTCACATCAACTAGATGCCATGAAATCATCCACCGTAGACATAAAACTGGAGTTTGAAACTCGAAAAAGACATTTTCCTGACAATACACGAGTTTATGCATTGATAATTCACGATACTTACTTGACATACAATGCTTTGGATGGTTCTGTACATAATGGATTTAAGTAATCTAACGAACATTGTACAAGTTGCAACAATTTTTTTTTGTTTTAATGTATTTATATATGTAATTTATATAATGTTTTTTATGTATTTATCTAACCTATTTATATGTAATAGATTTAGTGTTTTTATATATTTATCTAACCTATTTATATGTATTTTTCTGTACCCATGTAACAAATAAGTCAATAATAAAAGTTTAAAATCATTTATTTATTTTATTTATAACACATTATAATTGTAAGAATAAGAGGGGAATAGTTAATACATTAAAATTCGCTAATATGATATACAATTTACATAACGATTTAAAATAACACTACACTTTACAATAACACATTTAAATATAAATTATGTCGTAATATAAATAACACATGCAATGATATAATGTTAGGTACATTTTATTAAAAATAATATAAAATTAAGTTAAGTTAATATTAATTAAGTTTTTCCTGATAATTATGGATTTTCCAGTTATTCGACAATTTCTTCAAGTGCCTAAATTAAATTTTGTAAATTGTTTTCCGAATTACTCATATCCGCGGTCTGGCTTATGACTGTCACGAACCAATCAAAATTTTTATTGTATTCGGTTTGATAGAACTGGATATCATTGTGGCCCCCGGGTAAAGTTGAAACAGTATTGGGAATGATGAAACGCTTATCATCGTAATGAGAGAGAGCCACTTTGTTCTTTAATTTCGTATAAATGTTATGTAACTCACTTCGGAAAGAGTTCATTTTTCTGAAAATTAAACCGTCCCGATCTACGATTTTCTTGTAATCGTCCACGGTCAAATTGTTTTTTGTAACAGACCTCTTAACTCCTTTAGCTTTTTTCAATTCACTATTTATAGATTTTATGTAATATGCTTTAGCTCCCGTGCCATAGAATTCTGTTATCGGATCAGATGGAAATTCGTCTTTGAAATTGCCCAATATCGAGCGAGATGCTGGAACATCAAACTTATTTTCATCCTTGTAGTTTGACGTATCGAAGCGATCTATATTCGATTTCATAAAAGCATAAAAGTTATCAGTATAAATTTTGATTATTAACGAATCGGTGTCAGTATACAATAAAGAAGCTTTATTACCGAAATTATTTTTATTGTATCGTAAAAAAAATTGTACAACACCGTTTTAGATAATTCTAATATACTAAAGCCTAGGTATATAGGTTTGCTATAGTTAACTTTCAATTTGCCCGTATGTATAGCCACGAAATCTTCTGAAAAAATTGTGCATGTCTTAAAATTCGGTCGAGCGATTAACGTGTTGCCCCAAACGATTGACGAACTTTTTGCCAATGAGTTACAAGTTTAATATCTTTCCTATTATCAACATTTTCTAGGCTTTTGCCGTACACAGCATTATTCATTAATTTATAGAGATTTTTTTCGAATATATTAGTTGTGGCATTTCTCATTTCTGTGTTAAGATCGATATATACTTTCAACCAAGCGCTCTGATTAAATTTAATTACACGATGTATTTTCGTTACCTTCAAACCGTTTCTAATTGCAACTTTCAAATTCCTAAAATGTGCTATATATTTACTTTTGTTATTTAAATTTGAAATTAATTTGGAAATTTTCGATTTTGCACCGGGTCGAATCATATTCTCAGCCAAAAACGGTAAATCCGCGTGAGCATCGTGTAATTCTTTAGGATATTCTACATCTATTTCTAATGCATAACCATAAGGCCCTTCGTCTGGAATATCCATAACATCCAACTGGGAGATTTCGGATTCTGTTAACCACGTAAATCCCCCGGTTGGTAAACACTGTGACATACTATGCCCATATAGATTCGTCGCGTCCAAATATGTTATAAAAGACGAAAGTTCGATTGGATTAAAATTTGGAAGAAACTTATTATTTGCGATATGTTTTCTACCGGAACATTGACTGATTCCACCGCGAATACCTTTTTAAAAAAAATGTATCATTTCAATGTCAGTCAGAAGCTCCAACTCTATTTTTGTTAATCTCAACATGGCGTCCCACCCCAAGCTAGGTGCGCTCAGATACTGACATGGATCTAGTTTATATTTGTTCAAAGACAATTTTCTAAAATTTTCAAATACATCGCATAATATCAACACGTCTGATTTCAAGTATATATCGGAATAATCGCCCAAACTTTGACAAGTAAACATATTCCACGTTTTCTGTGCTGTTTCGTATTAAGTATCTGTTATATGAGTTTCGTTCAATTTATCATAAAACTCATCCTTTGTAGGCAACTCGCTTTTATTTAATTTATTAATATCTGTTAGAAAACTGTATGGAAATACACCTTTTTGTCGAATTAAGTTGAAGCGCTCCTGACCCGGAAAATACTTAACGATTTCCTCGAACTGACAATCATTTAAATTTGCCGCTAAGTTTTCGAGAGATGTTGATAAAAACCTGAAACTATCTATAAATCTCATTTTTAAATAAGCTCTCTTTGTTTTGCCGTCGTTTCCAACATAATTGCACATATAAAGGTGTTTTGTAAATGAAATGACGTCGATTTTATCTTTATTTGAACACAACTCGCGTACAAATAAATGTGCATCATATCCGGAAAAGTTGTGTAATATAATGGGAATAAAGTTCGGTATTTTATAATTTAAATTGCAAACCGAATGAGTGGCCCCAAATCTTTTCTTTCCCGTTAAATGGCAATGGTCCTTTATCTTTAGTTGCCACATTTCGAATAGTTTCTCACATATGGCGCAAACCTTTGCATTATCGAAATGTTTCTGCTCTTCCTCAGACAAAGGTGTCATTGGCACTATATTTTTCAAAAAATTGTTATATATTTCGGTTAAATCTGACTCTAAACGTTCTACAAATATTTTTGACGCATTATTCCCTCTATAAAACACAAATTTCGATATTGAATCATCGAAAGAGCACTTTATCAAATAAGCAAATGAAAATGGCTCGTGGATGAATGTTTTGCATGTATAAGATTTTCCGGTGTTGGGTTCACATGTATCAATCAATAGGTTTTAAAATAGACTCAAAGTCTGCATACACTACGAAAGGCACTTTCATTTGTTTTTCAAAATTTTCAAATTTTAACACATTTTCCGAAACACTTTTGCCAAATTTACCTACACGCAATTCCAAACTAGGTGTAGTGGTGTAAATATGATTACAATCGTGTCTTTGGTGTCGCAATAACAGACTCTCGTTACCAAAATCATTAAACATCCGTCACAAAAATATTTTCTTATGCTCGTGATTGTTAATCTGACTAGAAACCAACCTCGACAAATCTTTAATCCAACAGTAATGACTTTTCGAACATGATACGGTACAGTGATGATTTTGGCCACACTCCTTAGTGATAAGCAACAAATTCACGTGATATCGTAATTTATTTTGTGAATAACGCAAAGGTCCCACTATTTCATATTTTAGCTTATTCTTTTCGAATGTGCTATCTAAACCGTATACGTTCACAGATATGTTGTTCATTGATTCAAATTTTGATATGTCTTTCAATTTAACTGGAAAATCCATGCCTACCAAATTTAAAAACGACGAAAAATGGGGATATGAGGACATCTCATGGACAGGACCTCTCGGTGAATATAGGGCTGAAGTTATTGCCCATGCAAAACAGTATTCGTCTTGGTTTTTTATATTTATTACCGCTCTCTTGTCCTCCACAAACTTGGGTAACTTCATATAGGAGGATCCACTAAGCGGGCTGTTCTTATTTATATTCACCTCCACATACAATATTTCCTCGATGGCCCAACCTATAATAATAATTTTATATATAAGTAAACGACCTTTATTTCTCGTCTTCTAATAATTACTTACCAGAATCTTTCTCCTCAAATTCACTTGTTTGCGATGTCATATCTATAAATTTTTGTAAAATGTCATCTAAATCCTCAGACTCGTCCAGAATCCTATTGGAACTATTAAAGGATTTTATGTCGCAAGTGTCACGGGTTTGTAGAATGTATTTTGCGAACGTTTCCATGTTCACTTTTATGGATTTATGGACATTAATGACATCCTCCAACAAACTTATTATTTTAGGTTTCACATGACTAAAAAACTCATTAAAAGTCTGTATGTTTTGATTCACTATACACCCTGTAACTTATTATTCTGCACTTAAATGGCGTATTAATAATTTGAATGCCATCAGATTTGGGTGTACAACACAATGTTTTATGTTCCAATGGCCTTCGATGCGCATGTATTTGACTCCTGGGTATTTGCTTATCACAACATTTAATTGTTTGATTGCTCGCTGATTGCTCATCATGTTGTAATTTCAACCGTTTTGCCATAGGTTCATTGGGAGTACAAGATTCCCTCTCATGGCGACGCAAGTTGTCACTACGCGTAAAGGTTTTACCACAGGCACCGCACAAAAGCATATTTCCTATTTTTTAGTATATATCACTCTGAAATTGTTATTCACAAATGAATTTCATACATCCTCCATTCCTTATATATATAGCTGTTCAAGCATGCGTTGTATTCATTCCAATATCTCACCAATATCAAAGCCAAATTCTCAAGGTGACATTATCAAACAATATTTATCTGTCACATTTAACTGAATATATTTCAAACGAAGGTCATATAACATGCTGTAGGTATCATTCGCGCCAAACAAATGTAATTTCAAGGTTAACTGCAACGTTTGTAAAACACAGCAAATTTGTTGTTGGTGCGATATTTTTAAATTTATTTTGAGCGCCAAAATGTATTTATATAAATAGATATACCTATTTCAAATGAATGTCCTAATTCATAGTATACATATATAATTTCAAGGTTAACTGTAATGTTTTAAATGTAAATCAAGTGAATGTCATCACATGATGTGATACTTTTTCGTTTTTACACACAAAACAAAAATTAATGTGCATATATTTTTACTTATAGCTAGCTCAAGGCCATCTTCTCATATAAAATTCCTTCTCTCTCACATACCATACAAATCTAATCGGTCGGCGCCACCCTAATGTGAACGGCAATATTGTATCGTGTAATTTAAATTTTAAATCATAGTCGTCGTAAAATTCAATAATTGTCAAATATATATGTCACTTAGAGCAAACGTAGTGAAACCTAAACAAGTAACGTGAAATATGCCGGGGCATTTGACTGAGGCGCAAAAAGCAAGGGCTATAGCTAAATTAGAAGATAATTGGTCTTTGAGTGAAGTGGCTGCTGATTTAAATGTCAGTAAGAGCTGTATATTTTATATTAAAAAACGCTGGCAAGAAGAACAAAGATTACAAGGACCTATCAGGCAAGGTGACGGAAAGGTTTCCAATGACGCGGAAGATAACGCTTTGGTCGAATGTATCAAAGAGACTTTAGGCCGGCAAACCGCAATCAACTCTGGCAAGCTATTCAAGATCCTTGGGAAGAGCTCGTGGATTCATATGATAAGAGAGCGTTGATTTTGTCTATGCCAACAAGATTGCAAAGTGTTGTGGCAATGAATGGCTCTACAATAAAATATTAATATTTCATACTAATGCCAATTTTGCAATAGTATTTTTCAGTAGTTTTTGCGAGACTTAAACGTTTCTCTGTTGATCTGCAATCGTCACTGCTCAAATATAATTTTCTTCTATAGCCATAGATTTGTTGTTAATTTTTAAATAAGGTTTTTTACTTTTTATTTACTGTTTTTTTCAATAATTATTATACTTTAAAATATATCTACTAAAGTTGATAAACTTAATTTGGATGTCTTATTTCACTAACGTCAATCCAAAATTAATAAAATTATTATTATTAACTTTCTTCCACTAATATGTAAGTAAGATTTATTTCGTTAATCTCCTTTATATTGTTTGTGTCGTCTTTTTAATTATTAAGTACTATAAGAGACACTGAAAATAAAATTCTATCAATATCCTCTCTGTGTCCACTAAAAAAAGTCTGATCTACTACGATAAAATCCAGATTAAATTTCCATAACAACCAAAATCCGTTCACATTTGGATGGCGCCAACTGTACCAGATACATTTAAAATTATTTTAACAATAACCCACAACTGGTACTTGTAAATCGATTATTTCTAATGCACAAGGCGCAAAATTATTTGCCGGGCTGCATGTGACAAACATTTGAATTAAAATCCCAATAAACAATATCCGCATTATATGTAATAGCACTGTAAAAAGTTTTATTATGTAGTGCAACATAAAATATTGTATACATTCCAAAAACTTATATGTAATGACACGTTAATAAAAATCATTTTGATAAAAACATTTATTAATGGTTTCAAGGTAAAGTCAGTCATATATTTTTTCGCGCGTTTTTCCTCTCATTGATTGTTTGGGTTCGTCCGTTGAATGTATGGTATTCGTTCAAGGCCACACTCGTGAAATATTTGAATTTCTCCCGTGTAGGCGTGGTTTATAAAATATCGATCGCTTCTAGTGTCCTTTGAAGGTTATATTATATATTTGAATATTATTTTAACCGACATTTTAAGTAGGCGTGGCTATTTTATTGATCGTTTCGTTAGTTATTCTTTCATCCGCTAAATAAATGACTATGTATACGAGGGCATGCATACAAGGACAGCAGAATATTTTAGGAATTGTAATAGTTATTTATGCATTATTAATTACACACACTTTGTAGAACTATATATTGACTATTATTTTAATATATATATTTATTTCTTTTCTCTTTTATACATCTTGAATTCTATAATTCATTATCACATTATTATATTTGTTTAGAACATTTTAAGTTTATTTATTTTTTATTTGTGGAATGAATCGTCGTTTTGTTTCTAAAATTGGTTTATATTTATATCAAATCATATATTTCTTGGACTATACAAATAATATATACACATTAAATTATATAAAAAAAATATTTACATCTTAAAATTAATCTTGTATAAAATATTTATACCTCTTAAAGCTATTCAACATTCACACGCCTCACTTTCATTCGTCCACTCAAAGTTTTTAAAGCCTTTCCACTTTCATCCCTCTTTCGCACTTTTTTATTAATTTCAGATTGTATTGTCCCAATCTCCTCCTGCAATACCCGTATCTGCTCGTATCGTATTAACTACGAGAGTTTCTCGCAGAACGCGGACTTCTTCCTCAGTTTGTTCCTCCCTCCGACTGAGTTTTTCCCAGTATGTGAGGAATGCTGAAATGACATCCGCTTCGTCGGCCTGCGAGTACAGGATCGCTTCTTCTTCTTCTTCCACTTGGGTGGCCGCCATTTCCTGGAGAACTTTTGGAGGTGGTGTTATGGAAACTTCTATGGATGCAACCACATCGTCAAACGTTGACATGATTTCCTGGGGTTCTGACAGGAGAATTGGCGGCTGTGGTGGTGGAGCTTCTGCTTGTGGTACCGTTACTTCAACCGCAGGTTGTTGCAACAACTGCCGTAATCGTGATGTGCTACCTTTCGAAGCGATTCCTTTTTTCTGATTCTGCCCGCGGTTCGAAGACCCAACAGATTTTTTAGATGTTGCCATCTTCTTAACCGATGGAGAGTTTGGTAATAAAAAATCACTGATTGGGGACAAACCCATAATTGTGTTGTTCCCCATGTTCGACAATGCCCTTGACAAAATGTCATCGCATGGAATTATTGCATCCATAGAACTAGCAGCCGTCGTGGTATAACAACCTTTGCTGACAAGCGGTTGTTGGAAATACTGAAGGTGTTGATGTTCCTCCGGTGTCACCTTTGGCATAGGTTTGCCAACACTTGTACTCTTCCTTCTAGAACTTGTGGCTTTTTTTGGTAATGTACTTGATCGACCCATTTTTTCTTTTTTTAATTACACAAAATTTACACTATTGTAGACGCTCACTGCAGGGTTGGCACACAACGAAATGTAATTCTTCACTCTGATCTCCTCTTATATAGAAAATACACTGCAATTCAAATGCACCACGTCACAATGTATACACAACATTAAAACAACTATTTAATTTCAAGGTAAAATGCAATGTTTAAACGTAAATCAAGCGAATGACGTCACATAATGTGATATTTTTTCGTCTGTTGAACTAGCTCAAGGTCACCACACCCTCATAAGATACTTATCCACACCGATAGACATATTTGAAATTTAATTTCAAGGTTAACTGCAATGTTTAAAACGTAAGACAAATGAAGATCATAAACAATTTTCCTTATTCACACCACACTACACAAATTTAATTTCAAGGTTAACGGCAATGCAAAAGTCAAATGAAAGTCACCAACCCACGTCACCTTCGGCTTTCAGCCTCAAGGTCATCCATACACCAACGTCATCGGCCTTCGGCCTCAAGGTCATCCCAAGCCAGAAAGTGGAGGGGGGAGACTCTCTGACGGCTAAAATACTCTACTTACCAGCTAGCTGTAACTTTGCGTGCAGCTTAAGTTTGACGAGTCTCCCAAGATTTGACTAAGAGGAAAATTCAACAGTTTTCCCGTGATTTTCAGGAAAACATGTCAATCTGGTATAAACATGGAATGTTATGACCAGAACTTTTTTTTTGTTTAAACGAGATATATACTTTTTAAACCCCCCAAAAAATTTATACGACAAAAATGTTGGTATTTTGAGTTTGTCCCCCACCCCAAATATGTCGATTTGGTGACATTATGGTTGGTGACAACCAGCAAGCTGTATTTTCTGGGAGGGTTTGGTAATAAGATTTGAAATGAAAGTATCTTATTGTCCGACAAAATTCTGGAGAAGTTTTTGCAGTCCGACGCCCCGAAGATGTCGACTTAACGACAACATGGTTGGTGATAACCAGCAATCTGGTTTTAATTTTTTTCTATAATAATTGAATGTATAACACAATAATATACTTGTCCGCCAAAAAGATTGGAAATTTTGCCTTAAAAATGTGAAAAATAACTATTTTTGTGGTACCTAATGTTCATTCCGCTATAAAATAATAAATTTTTTAATGAAAAAATAAAGAAGAATAAATAAGAAAATTATTAGAAAAATGATTTCTTTGTTCAAAAAACTTATATGTACATTTTATTTTATAAACTATTGTAACTATTTTATAAAAAATGGTAACTGTAAAATGAATGTATAAATTTTTGCTTGTTTTTTTAAATTAAAATTTGCAATCTTGTTTTGACAAACAGTTTACACATAGTTTTGTTCTTGAAAAAACAATTAAACCAATTTTAAACCAAATTTTAAAAATATTATTATACATTTATCAACGCGTTTATTAAGATATTGTCTTGTTGTAAAGTATAAATTCTTAATGCGAATTGACTTTGCAGCATTTAAAACCTGCTACCAAAGTTCTCAATAGGTGTTTATAGTTTCTCCATAAACGACTAATTTCATGTAACACCAAAAACGGAAGTCTCGGCATTCCCTCTCACATTTATGTACATACAATTTAAATTAAGATGTAATTTTAGGTACGAATAATACTTAATGGACAGTAGCATACAAATGACAGCAATAAGTTGAGTGGAATATGTAAATTATTTGATTAGGTAGGTACTTCATTGCAATTTAATTCAACAGCATTGGAAGTTTCAAAGCCAAATATCTCGAAAACGGTGCGAGACAGTTAGTTTTATAAAGTGTAGCTTTTTTGTGTAAAAATAACTAGGAAAATAAGAATTTGATACCAAAGATGAGATACCTTAAAGTATAAAAAAGTTATGTCGTTTTTAACACATTTAGTCTACCGCAGCTAGCGCCCTCTATGAACTTTAACCAAAATGTGAACACATTTCAATTCCTCTACTTAAAGAACTCCAAACCTCAAAATTTTGTGAGGATATTTGCATTTGTTAAGGAATAAATGAAAAAAAAACTAAAATAATATTTTACATTTAACACCATGTATCTCTTTAACTGTCAACTTTTGGACTAAGGTAAGTTCGGCTAAATCGCAATATATTTGCTTCCAGAATCTATCCATGAATTTTGGCCTATTAGCTCGGGACCACCCTGTATACCTACAATTTTTTTGTAATTGTATAAAAAAATAAATTTAAATTAGTCATATTTATTTTGAAATTTGAAAAATTTAAACAAAATTTTTTTTATTCATACATTTTTTTTATTAAATATAAATCTTCTACATCATGCGTAAGTATAGAAACCGCAAAATTTTAATTTTGTCGGACAATTAAATTCTCAGATTAATATTGCATTTTTTTAAATAATGATGCTTTTGTCCGACAACTAGTTATCACCAACCATATTGTCGTTAAGTCGACATCTTCGGGGCGTCGGACTGCAAAAACTTCTCCAGAATTTTGTCGGACAATAAGATACTTTCATTTCAAATCTTATTATTAAACCCTCCCAGAAAAATCAGCTTGCTGGTTGTCACCAACCATAATGTCACCAAATCGACATATTTGGGGTGGGGGACAAACTTACCAACATTTTTGTCGGACAAATTTTTGGGGGGTTTAAAAAATATATATCTTTCATTTAAACTTAAAAAAAGTGCTGGTCATAACATTCCATGTTTATGCCAGATTGACATGTTTTCCTGAAAATCACGGGAAAACTTACCACTGTTGAATTTTCCTCATAGTCAAATCTTGGGAGACTCATCAAACTTAAGCTGCACGCAAAGTTACAGCTTGCTGGTAATCATTTCTTTGTACGTGGGCCCGTGGACTAGCATGTTTAATCTGAAGAAGGAAGTTATTATGCTTTACTACTATTTTAATGCTAAAACTCCCTTATAATTAGAAATAGATCCTCAAACTTTACCTATATGATTATAATTCTAAGAAAACATTCTAAATCTAAATACGTAAAAGTACACTTTAAAGAAATATACATATGTGCATTAACAACTGATAACTTTTATTATTGTATTTTCTTTCATATTTTGAAGTGTAACAAAAAATAGGAGACATTTCTAGCGACCACCTAACTACCTGAGCGATTAATATACTACTATATTACTTACATATTACATAGGCTCAAAGAAAATTCAAAACAGAACTGCAATTTAGGTTTTTGCAAAATTATATCAGGTATTACCTACTATAAATATTTATTTTTATTCTAGATAATCTATTAATATGGCTGAAGACAATGCAATGAACCCGAAAGTGTCGGGATATCTTGAAAAGAAGAGTAAAATGGTAAGTTGCTTGATGTTTCTTAAAGAATACGTAGCTATAATCCAACATTTTTTGTTAATAGAAGAACTTTCATTCATTTCATCGTCATGTAATACATTATTTCGAGGAGTACTGAATGGAATATTTTGTTTAAACTCTATAGGCAACTGTGTAATCTAACTGTAACTAACTAACCGTAGAACTAATTTTCCTATGTGCCAGTGGTACATCGGCCGTTACGTGAGAGCGGTAAAGTAAGTCATAGAAATTCGTGCGATAGAGAAGGATGGCTATAATGAAGGCGTCTCATAGTCACCGCCCGTTTCGCTCTTCCACAAATAAGATCCACTTCCACTTGTAATTCAGCGACCAGTGGTCATCTTCGTTTTCGTCGTTTGCCTTTTCTTTAATAGATGTCACTACTTATACATTTCCGACTCCGGTATTCCGATATGTTAATACAATCCGTTAACAGAGGGCAGCACAATTTCTCTAAGGTGAGGCACAGCCCCAGAAAGAGTGATCGATTTTACAAATGACTTAAAAATCCCAAGAAATAAAGCAAAATTCCCTATTTCCTCAATTCCAAAAAAATCTGTAGATCTGGCATCACTCTTTCTAGGGCTGCGCCTAACCTTAGAGAAATTGTGCTGCTCTCTGTTAACGGATTGTATTAACATATCGGAATACCGCAGTCGGAATAGGGTTGTTGACTATAAAAACAAACCATATACAAATTGTTGTTGATACAAAGATTTTATATAAAAGAACCTGCCTGTATAGTAAAATTTTAAATATACGACAAATTAGTGGTAGAAATCATTTATGAATTTTTGTGTTACTTAAAAACTAGTCTGACGTCATAAGGGGCAATTGAACAAGAAGCTAGTAGCGATCCTATTGCATAATTTTGAAGAAGAAAATTATCCAAATTGTTCATCAAACCCTGTGCACTGTTTCCTGGTTTTTAACAAAAGTGACAGTAGTGACACTAGTGATAGCAGTCTATCAATTAAGAGTATTTGTAATAGTTATTATTAATTTCCTGATTGTAATGGATTCAATAAAATTTAAGTGGTGTTTTGTTCCACATTCCACATTCCACATAGCCAATTGCATTATCTTCATAAGACTCCCGAACTGCACTATAATTTTCCGTAAATAAATAGGTATTTATATTTATTATTTATATTATAAATAAACACAATAAAATCATTAATTAAATATGTTAATCCTTACCTGGCTGCTTTTATACCTCTGATTTCACCAATATTAAAACGGTCCGTCTCTTTTTAAAAATTCAATTCATGATCATAAAAATATCAATTTTCGATAAAATTTGCGAAGTAGCTTTCACAAATCCCGTTTCACACATTCTGCTTTAATTCTAAGGAAGATATTAAATGATTATTACTAAATAATAATTTTACTTAATAAAGGAATTCGAAAATTAAGAAAATAACTCGTAGACTTGAAAATATTTTATGCGACAATATCACTGACACACTGACACTACTGACAGTGTTGACAAAGCATCTTCTTCCTCCAATTTTTTTCCTTTACGCAATCATCTACACATAATTTCACTACAAGGTGCCCCTTATGACGTCACAGCCGTTTTGAAATATTATAAAAAAATCAGTTTTAAAAAATTATTTTAAAACTGTTCCGACGCATTTCTCAATCTCTAATTGTGCATACACACTAATTAGTACGTGTAGAATTATATTATCTTCTTTTTGAAATTTGGTCAACAACCCTATTGTATAAGTAGTGACATCTATTAAAGAAAAGGCAAACGACGAAAACAAAGATAACCACCGGTAGCTGAATTACAAGTGGAAGTGGATCTTATTTGTGGAAGGACGAAACGGGCAGTGACTGTGAGACGCCTTCATTATAGCCATCCTTCTCTATCGCACGGATTTCTATGACTTACTTTATCGCTCTCACGTAACGGCCGATGTACCATGAGGACTTTCCGAACCCGTATATATACTATGACACCAATACTCATCAATATCAGTAAGTGTATACCGTATAGGAAAATGTTATATTAATTATAGAAAAATTTGAAGTCGCCGATTGTGTTCGAGTAAAGAAGAATGGCTTGCGCAAAATCAATCACGTGATTTTCTATATCCGTCGAATTTGACGTTAAAAAAAAATTTTTAATTTCTCGAACCCCAAATAACAAAATTATTATTATTTTTTTATTTTACACCCACCAATTTTTAGCCTTCTAGTAGTTTTGAATATTTTTACATTTTTTTTATTGTAACATTGCAACATTAATTTTTATTGTATTATTTATTTTAATGGCTAACTTGTAGGGTAGGTATAAATAGAATTATTTATGTTTACCTTTGCCTTTGCTATATGAGTTTTTGTGGCGAATATTATTTCAAATATGTTCATTTTTCTTTTAAGAAAAACTAAAATGCAATATTAAAATTCATTGAACTTAATGAAAAGTTTTAGTCCAAAACCTACTTTATTTCGATTTCTTATAAATTGAATTATTAAAAAATATTTAATTGTTTCTTATCTGAGTAATTGTCTCTTTTTATATAAAATTAAAAAATAATATATAATAATTGATCTCTAACATTTTTTGAAATCACCATTTTAACATTGTCGACTTCAACGACCGCACTGTTGAAGCTATCAACTTCCTTATTTCAAATGGAACCCTCGGTATATCTTTGCAGATTTCACCCACATTAAGACGCGTATGGATAAAATTATAGCAGGTGTATGCCATTATGTCCATTGATGGTGTACATATATTTTTTCCCTCAGTCTATGTAAGAGATTTTGAGAAAACACATGTAGTTTTTAAAACATTACTTTATTTACTGTAAAAACCTGTCTTGTTGTATGTTGCTAAAATATAAAGTTCCTAAACTAAATCAATTTCAGTTATCTATGGTAACAATGACAAATGGACAAGCATTTGAGAATATTTTAATGTAATTACATTTCACCTTTCGATAAAGTAACTAAATACATTATTTTTACTATTTAAATCAACTTACTTCGATAATATAAACTGTCTCGGGGCCACAGGTTGAAAGAATCACCCGTAAATCAGAAGACCGGCTGGGGTTAAGGAAGGAATGTTCTCCCCGGGATCCCTAGTATGCTATACTGATGGATCTCAGGTAGGAGACGAGTTTTCAGGAGCAGGAATTTATCTGGAAGGCAGTGGTATACAGGAATGTTTTTCACTGGGTCCTCAACTCTCAGACTGAGGTTTTCGCTATCTTGATGGTGGCAAGCAATGAGGAGGTAAGGGACTATGTAGAGGAGAAGATTTTTATCTGCTCCGATAGTAAGGTCGTGCTCAGAGAGGTTAATTCCCCGAGGTCAGCCCTCGTTCAGCAATGCAGAGGCGCTCTGGAATCATAGGCCAGACGAAGAGAGGTGTAGTTGGCTTAGATTCCGGGTCACATGGCTATTCCTGGTAACGGGAGGGCAGATCAACTGGCTTGTCTTGGATACAGGGGACCTGACCAGGGACCTGAAATAATCCTCGGAATCACACGACGTAGTATTAACGGGGTCCTTAATAAACGGACCTATCAAACTTTAGGTCAAAACTGGAGGATGAACAGAGAATATATAGCTTTATATATGGACCTAACAAACCTAAGACGAGATGGCTGCTGAGCCTTAGTCGAGATCTGGCCAGAACATTTAAATATTCATAGAATATTCATTTTTGTTGTACATGTATTGAGAAGAATCAATAATTCAAAGGTTTAAATTTCAGTATTGGGATGAAAGGAAATTAAAGTCAAAGAATGACAGTGGAAGTTAATGATTTGAAATTTGATGACAATTGGATACATAATGACAATTTATAAGTAAACTATGAATTTTGGTGGAATATTAGTCTAAATTTATAGAAGTGGGTATAAAATAAGGGCATTAGATAGCAAATTAGGAATTAAATAATATTGGAAAAGTTAAATTGAAAATGTTAAAGTTAAAGTGATCTGATTGGTTAAATGAAAAAGAAATTTTGTATTTTAAATTAAGTGTGCAGTGATCTAGGAGACGGAAAAAAAAACATTGATGATTGATAATAATAATAAATAAGATAGAAAAAGCAGAGAGGAATTGTCAAGGAGAATACAAGATTATATAAATACAAGCAAATTAAAGATATAAACGACGAAAGGAAAATTGCAAAGCCGGTCTTGAAAACCCGAAGGAAAAGTTTCTTGAGAAAAGAATTAGTATTAGAAGATAGTGAAAGGGGATTCAGATAACTAAAGCGTTAATATTAAAAAGGTTATATTAGTAAAATTTTCCGAATTATCCTAGCCAAGAATAAAGGAGACAAGGGGTGCGAGATACCAGGCGAGTCTAGAAGTCCCATCTAGCATACCTAGACAACCACAAGGAGAGAGTAAGTGGACGCCTAGAAGGGAGAGGACCGAAGAGACGATACAGAGGGAAAGTGCCGACTTAAGAGGTCAAGGACAGTGGAAGAAAGAAGGATAGTTGATAGATATTAAGTGAGTGACAATAATTATTCTTAGAAGATAATAAGTACATGTTTATAGAATAGATATAAGGTAGAGCAGGTTAAATAGGGAATAGAAAAATTTAGTAATTTGTTTGTCATCTTTATGTCAATAGAAAGTTTGAACCCAGATCACACTATATTATTTAATTCTTTTTTTCAAATTCAGTTACCAGTAAAAATTTAATATATGAACCGACTTCTGAGATGAGAACTCATGTTCTAATAAAATTAGTTAGTAGTAATATAAGTTATTTGTGCAAATTTGACAGAATTAATTTAATTGTCAATCAAATCATTTAAAAAAAAAAATAAAATTATAATTTCATTTTAAATCCCGAATACTTAAAAAAAACGTTTAATCTTTAAATTACAATTTATATTAAATTGAGTGTTATCCTACGAGAAAGCTAGCCTGGTAAGTGTTAAATTATATTTCCTGAACTAATAGTAAAATTGCTAACATTTCACTGGCGCTCAACATAATACAATACAAACCAATACACAACACATAACAAAACTAGTTGTCATAATTGGAGCATCACAGTATATACCTATTATGTGCACAGAATATTATACAGGGCGATTCAAGAGGAAACCTTAATACCTACTTTAGGTACGTATTCAGGGATCTGAAATAAACATAAAAGTTCCTATAAGCATGGGTCCTATTCTTAGCCGTTACATAATAGGGATAAACAGTATTCAATTTAAGACTTTTATTAAATTATTTATAACAGGTAGGCTAGGTTCTATAGTTTTCAAAAATGCCAGTGTTGCTTATATCTGACGGGGTTGCTAAGCAACAGTAAAAAGGTGGCATTTTTGAAAACTGTAGAACCTAGTCTATCTGCTATAATTTAATAAAAATTTTAAATTAAATATTGTTTACCCCTGTCATGGTAACGGCTGAGCAATCCATGTTTATACGAACTTTTATGTTTATTTTGGGTCCCTGAAAACGTACCTACCTAAAATATTGACATATCCTCCTGAATCACCCTGTATACAGGGTGTCTGGTAAGTATATGATATATTCTCAGGAGTGTATAGGGGAGGTCAAAATAATCCTAGTTCATCATAAAAAAAATTCCTAAAGTGCCCCTTAACGGAGATACAGAGCCCCAAAGGGGTACCCAGCGATTTACCTTTTCGGCTCTAACTTTTGAACCGACGTGTATAATTTAATAAAATTTTAATATTTATGTAGGCCATAAAACATTTATAGAAAGATTTATAGATATATAGATATAGATAGATTTATAGATAGACATTTATAGATTTGTAGAAACATTTATAGATCTGAAAACTGAATTTTTAAATACTTTGGTCAATGCTTCTTTGTAAAAGGTACTCTACATTTGTTTCAATAAAACTAGCCGTTTTTGAAAAAAATAAGTTTTTGTGTAACACGTTTAAACATTAACTTTTGAAGCTTATTAACATAAGCCGATACGCAAAAACTAATCGAATAACATCATAACTAATAATTCGTAGTAAAATAATAAAATTTGTCAATATTATATCTCAAATCTCATTAATGCTGACATATACCTATCTAACTTATGGATAAGCACTCGACAATTGTGTGGAGGCAAGAAGAATTTATTCTGATACATTTCCAAATCACTTAAATGCAAGGATGTTAAAAATTCGAAAGCTTTGCTGCTTCTTGTTTGTGGGGGTCCTGTACCTCTAAACATTTCCTTATCCGATGGATATTTTCTCGTACTTGAAACATTCCAGGATTTCGTTGCAATGAAGTGTTATTCTTCCTATCAGGTCTTCCCTGGCGTGAACTGGCGTCGAATAATAGACAAGCCTCTTTAAATTTCCCAAAAAAAAAATCCAATGGAGTCATGTCGGGTGACCTCGGTTGTTAAAATGGGAAGGTGCACCGTCATGAATAAACTACATCTGATTTCTAATTTCTAAGGGCACATTTTCTATCTAATAACCGTTTAAGCTTTGTTGCAAGAATTTCAAATACATGGCACGATTTCATTCGTCTTCAAAAAAAAACGGTCCAATGAGATGATTCCCAATAATCCCCGCCCATATGTTAACCATGAATCTTTGTTGGTGCTTTGTGTGTAATATTGCATGGGGATTTTCTTCATGCCAGATATGCATATTATGGCAATTTATTACTCTGTGTCGGGTGAAACCGTCTTCGTCCGTGAACAAAACAATACTAGTAAAATTTGTATTTTGTTTAAATCGTTGCACAAACCAATTTGCGTAATAGCCCAGTAATTATGAGAATTTACCTGTAAAAATTTGCGGAAGTTTTGATATTTGGTGATTATATGTAACGAGCGTTCAAATAAAAACGTGGTCGAAGTTGGCTCTGACACATTGGACGTAGGGAGTAGCTTATAGCGACCAACTTAACCTCATTTCTCAACGAGCTGTATAGCAGCTGTCAGTTTCAATAACGTTAATGACTATAAAACTTTATTTTAAAGAATAATCGTGATAACAATAACAAACAATTAAAGGAGCTGCGGAAAGTGTCCCCCTCCTTGTTATAACAACAAATTAAAGCAGCTGCTGAAAGTGTCCCCCTCCTTGTTCCAAGCACTTTTCACACCTGTTCCTCAAAGAATTAAAGACATTTTCTAAGATGCTCGGGGTATTGTTAATTTCACGAATCTTGTCTATAAGTCGAGCCTGCAGATGGTTTAAATCAGGAATAGGCAGTTCAAAAATAGTGTTTTTAAGGTAAGGCCACAAAAAGAAATCACAAGGCGTAATATCACATGACCTCGGTGGAAACTCATGTTCAGCATTGAGACTTATTAGTCGATTTTGGAAAACTTCCCTCAACATATTCATCGTCTGGCCTGCCGTATGTGCCCTTGCGCCATCTTGTTGAGAGTAAAAGTTTGTAGTTTCGTTTTCTTCCAGCTGGTTAACAAAAGGAGCGATAATTTCTTCTCTATACCTTTGCGCAGTAAGAGTACCATTAAAAAAAAATAGGTCCATAAATCCTCCTTTGATTGAGAGCACACCAAACTCCAAGTTTTTGAGCGTGTAGAGGGCCCTCGACAAAAAAGTTATCTGGTTTTTCAGAAGACCACATTCTCATATTCTGTGAGTTTACGTAACCACTTAAATGAAACCAGGCTTCATCAGAAAAAAAGGTGATATTATGAAGTTCACCGTAGTTGTTTAAAAACCATTCACAAAATACAGCCCGTCGCGGAAAATCAACTTCATGAAGTTCTTGCTGACAAGTTAAACGATAGGAGAACAAACGCAAATATTTTTTTAACACTGTGTGGCAGGTACCGACTGATACTCCCACCATTTGTGATAAAACACGTACAGAAGTTCTTGGCGCATTTTCCATTATTTGTTGGACATTTTCTTTTAATTCTTCAGTCCGCTTTTTAGGTCGGCCGCTTCCTTCTTTTCTTGTTACACTGCCCGTTTCACGAAAAACATTAACACAACGCTGAACTGCACTTTGAAAAATTTTGTACTCAACAACGCCGGGAAATTGATTTTGAAATTCTATGAAACATTCCTCAATAGAACAGTTCCATATTCCATCAATCTTGCGTCCATTTCTAAAGTAGGACTCTATGATAAACACTTTTTGTTCTTGAGAAAACACCATTTTAAACGCTTTTTAAAACGAAAATATTCAAATTGATAGCGGCGATATATCGCTTTGACAGATGACGTTTAAGTTCATTTGCTATACGCTACGCCCTACGTCCAAATTTTCAGAACCAACTTGACCACTTAGCTTGTACATTAATTAATTGGACTAATTTTTTCAACATCCTAATTTAAAATCAAGCAGAGATGATACTCAGAGGCTCAAATTTCAACTCGAAAAATTTTTGTCATTTACACTCCACGTGCACTCAATACGTGGACACACTGTATATGTACAGGGTGATTCACTTTTTAGATTAGGACTTTAACCATCGAAAGATCTCGTCAAAATAATGTTATTTTCAGGTAAACAAAGGCTCTTGATAATTTTTTTTTTGGTTTTTATTTATTTTTTCTTAAACTATGAGTCATTTGTTTTATATTTAGTATGAAGTGTACGAATGAAAAGCTTTATCGATTTTACAAATTATTGCGAAAATATATCAATCATAGGCGTCTGTGAGGGGTTCTGATAACCCCTATTTTTTAATATAATTTTTACGCCACTGGGAATTTTTCAAAATGAATATATTTTCTTTTACATTGCGCTTTATTCCATGGCAAGAAGGTATCTTACTATTTTAAAATCAAATGCTTGGTTTTGAGAAAAATTCATCATTACATATCAAATGGTTAAGTTTTTCAAACAAAGAAGAAGATTAAAATTAAACTTTACTCGACGACTTATTACTATTACTTCTAAGGAGAAATATGTGGATTCAGATGGCTCTCCGCTCCGGCTCATTATGGTCAAATTAGGCAGTGGCTTGGGAAACTCTATCCACGTCCATGGATCAGGTGTATTTTGGAAATGTATCATGCAGAACCTGGTACCGGTTCTATTGCTTGGCCGCCACGATCGCCAGATCTAAATTCCATGGATTATTTCGTTTGGGAATTTATTAAAGAAAGGGTGTATAGTTCACTAGTCTGTACTCTTGAAATGTTAAGGAGAAGAATTAAAAATAATTGTGAAACTCTTAAACACAACCCCAATATAATTAGGAGAGCAATTCAAAGCTTAATTAGGCGACGTGAGAAATGCATTGGTGTTCGAGGACAACATTTCAAACATTTGTTGTGATACTGTTTCTTTTGTTCTTTATTGTAATTGTTATTTCTGTTTGTTTCTGAATATTAAATATTTTATTCTGTTTGAAAAACAACTATTTCACATGTAATGAATTCATAAGAAGCCATTTTTCTCAAAAACTAAGTAAGCATTTGGTTTAAAAATAATATAGTCCAGTCATTCTGTCCAAAAATAAGGCGAAGAAAAGAAAGTGAACCGGGAAAGCCAAATTTTTTATATGTTGGGGGGGGGGGGTGCTTAGAAAAGCTTAACTTGAGATTTGAGACCTGAATTTCCTATGTGCATTTTCCACCATCTTGGAAAAGGAGTGCATTCTTGTTTTTGCTATAACTCGGTTCCCCGTCGAGATGCAGAATTGTTGTTTAGTTATTTTTTGTTCCTCTTTCGACGACCTACAATTTAGGTCCTATAAACTTTTCACCTATTATTGTTAGTTGTTGTGATATCGAACAAAATAGATAAAAATTCAAAGATTCGATCTGATTTTTCGGGTTTTTCTCTTTTTCCTTAATACTTACCAAAAACATGTTTATTATAAAACTTGTAGGGGGTATTTGTACAAACAATTTGGTGGCTTTGTTTTTTGTCTAGAGTGATAATTGCGTGTTCTATCGCGCCGCCAAGTCGGTAAGTCTGTGCGAAGTTTCGATTTTTCCGTCAGCGTACCTCCATCTTGAAGAAAGCGGTAAATTATGGTTTTCGCGATAACTCGGTTCTCCGTCGAGATACAGATTTATTGATATTTTTTGTTTCTCTTCCGACGATCTACAATTTAACTCCTATAAACTTTTCACCTATCATTGTTACTTATTGAGATATACAGGGTGATTCAGTCATAATGTCATTAATTTTAACCACGTACTCGGAAAGCTTAATAAAGACAGAAAATCGGAAAAAAAAATTGTTTACTCGACTTTTAAAAATGAAGGAAATCAACCCATAACTCCCGCTACGAGGGCTGCCCTGCCGATGCCCGGATGCTCGGAAAATTTTGTAACGTAATGTCACGAACAGTTGTCGGCTAAAGGAACAGCGTTGCCAAGTTCAGGTTCAAGCTCGCCAGGTTAGTATTTGACATATAACCGACCACTTCGTACACTCGATGCACCTGGGCGACTACAGCTACTACGAAAACAGCCGGTATTTTAGATTTTAAATTAAATTTGTTGATACGATTTTCCTTTGATAAAAGACCGACAACTTTTTGCTACTACACTCGTATTAGTCTAGGGGCTAGGGGCCAGATAGGTTTCCGTAGCCAAACAGAATTCCACGGCTGCAAATAACTTATTTTTAAGTATTTTGACTTCTCGAAACCAAAAAACTTGGTGGCAAAGCCTGAAAGTGGTCAGTTTAATTGTTGTTAACAAATTGAATGTTTAAATGGCTGTAAAAAGTTTATTTTTATAGCTAGTACAATTTTTTATCTGTTAATTATTACGTTTTCTCACAACAAACATATATTTTTTTGAAAATTAAAAAAAGATTAACTTTAACCAAAGTTATTGCAAATTTAGTGCAAATATATTACATTTTCCGTCTCTGCGCGCACCAATTTTACCATATCTCTGGTTCAATTGGACGGATTGAGACGCACATCTCATTTTAAAACTTAAACTTTATTTTACAAGATAGGTAAGTTCCATTGATTAATTAATTTATTTAAAAATTAATGGCAGCTTAGAAAGTTGTGGAATTTCAACGAAAATGTTGGCTTTATTGGTTTATAAAACTTTTTTTGTTATTCAATTTTTATGAAAAGCCAAAAAAGTTACCGGTTATTGTTCCTCGCATCCTAACAATGATTTCATGCCTTGCTTGATTGTTAGAATGCAAAGAACAATATCCGGTAACTTTTTTGGCTTTTCGTCGAAGTTGAATAATAAAAAAAACCTTATAAACAATTAAAACCGGCATTTTCGTTGAAATTTCACAACTTTCTAAGATGCCATTAATTATTAAATAAATTAATAAATAAATGGAACTTAGAACCAGATATGGTAAAATTAGTGCGCACGGAGACGGAAAATGTAAGAAATTTGCACTAAATTTGCAATAACTTTGGTTAAAGTTAATTTTTTTTAATTTCCAAAAAAATACATATTTGTTATGAGAAAACGTAACTATTAGCGAATAAATTGTACTAGCTATAAAAATAAACTTTTTACAGCCATTTAAACATTTAATTTGTTGATAACAATTAAACTGACCACTTTCAGGCTTTGCGACCAAGTTTCTTTGGATTCAAGAGGTCAAATATTTAAGAATAAGTTGTTTGCACATCGGGCTCCTGGACTATATGGTGCACGTGTGCAAATTAAAACTGGGTTAAAAGGTTACTGAACCACAGGTTACCCTAGGTCGGAAACACGACGTACCGAGTTGTTTATTTGTCTCCGTCCCATTGTTTTTTTATGGAATATACAAGTCTCTCTTCTAATTGCAGTCAATATTTAAATACTGCATACAATTTATCCTCTCTTTATAATTTATCTAGTGAGTGTTGGTTTTTTATGACATTATTTCTGTAACGAAATTGAAATGGTTATGAAATGAAATTTAAATTATTTGAACTTTTGGGGTTTTGTAACTTCAATATTAAATCTTATTTAAAGTGAAACAGCTAATTTCTTTGCAGCCATAATAGTCACATTTGGTCAGATGAAACACACTACTACCCGCACACTACTCGTCGGTGGTATAGCTTTCAGAGGAGATTCGGTGTCAATGTCAATGGCGATCGTTTAATTGGGCCGCATTTTCTACCTGAACATCTGAATGGGCCGCGTTACTAATTTTTAGTAGAATTGTTTGAAAACCTTCCCCTTCGGGCTTACAGCAAATGTTGTTAAAATATTAAAATTATGATGCTAATAAAAACTGATTTTTGGCAAGGCATGCTCAGACCTCGAGGTTCTTGCTGGGCAACAATAACAATTTAATATGTTGATTGCATAAATAAAAAATAATTTATAGCATTTTAAATTATTATTGGCTGACGTGAGCAAAACCGTTTATTTATTGTCTTTATATGAGCGAAAATATATAAATATGGCAACGTTGCATCTAGGGCGCGTTGTTCATAGGTTCATATCGTAGCCGTGCATAATATTGTGACGTCAGCCGGTCAGTAACAGCCTGAAAAGGGGGTTAAATAATGATTTGAAAATATTTTTTTCAGCTTAAATATGCATTTAAATTTTTTTTTAATCACGCCATCGTATTATACTCATTTTTCTCTATCTGCTCTTAAAATTAATGACATTATGACTGAATCACCCTGTATAACAAAATAGATAAAAATTCAAAAATTCAATCTGTTTTTTCTGAGTTTCCTCTTTTTTCTTAATACTTATCGAAAAAATATATATTATCAAACTTATAGAGGATATTCGTACAAACAATTTAATACTTTTGTTCTTTCTCTAGGGTAATAATTGCGGGTTCTATCGTATCACGAAGTTGGCAAGTCCGTGCGAAGTTTTTATTTTATAGCTCGCGCGGTTTCATAGGTACGTTGTAATGGATTCGAAATAAAGAACTAACACAGTGCGATTATGTTTCACACACATGGAATTTATTATACAAGAATGTTTTTATGTGGAAGAAATATCTACGTCTTCCTTCTCTTCGACGGCCCTGGTTCACAGTCCCGCTGTTGAGGATACTTTTCGATACGTGGAGATTCTTCGACCATATTTTCTCCGACTGTTGAATCATCTTCGAAATCTAATTCGTTGTCACAGATCAGGACATCGACTTTGGCAACGTTTTTGCATGTTTGTCCATTGCAGTTCAGGCAAATGATTGAACATTCAATGCTAGCTCTTCTGCACCCACAAGCAGTTCCGCATTTTCCCTTGCATTTGTAAGACATTAGCTTCAAAAGCTCGGGTGGCGCAGGATCAGCATTGTTAATAATCGGCTCTAGACCATGGTCCGTTCGTCGCCAACCCCATTCCTCCGGATCCTTGTAAAACTCAAACCAAGTTTGTACCTGATCATACGTGCGGAATATGTGTTGTTGTGCTGATGATAGGTTGAATCTATTTCTGGTGATAGATTTTGCGTAGCGTTGATATCGTAGCGCATTGATGTTTTTTGCCGTGCTTCTCACCGCCATATAGGGCAATGAAAAATCGTTCTCTCGTGGATATCAGAACCTCCGGTCGACGTGTTCTCTTTTGAATAATTCAACCGATGATAGTAGTTCCATATGTTTTTCCAATATGCTGATGAATTTCGATTTGCCGATGCTGAACAAAGATGAGGTGGTATCGCAATCGCTGAACGCATGAATAAAAAGCATTAAATTGTTCGTACGAATATCCTCTACAAGTTTGATAACATACATTTTTTCGATAAGTATTAAGGAAAAAGAGAAAAACCCGAAAAACCACATTGAATCTTTGAATTTTTATCTATTTTGTTCGATATCTCAACAACTAACAATTTTAGGTGAAAAGTTTATAGGACCTAAATCGTAGATCGTCGAAAGAGGAACAAAAAACAACAATTCTATATCTCGACGGGGAACCGAGTTATAGCAAAAACAAAAATTCACCCCTTTTTTCAATATGGCGAAAAATGCACATAGGAAATCTTGGTCTCAAATCTCAAGTTAACCTTTTCTAAGCACCTCCCACAACATATAAAAATTTTGGCTTTCCCGATTTACTTTCCTTTCCAAATGTACATAATGACTGGACTAATAAATGACCTTTTTGTTGTAGAATAAACCGCAATTATATTAGAAATCAGAATCCCTTACGGGCGCAAACGATTGATTTATTTTTACAATTTGTAAAATCGATACAGGTTTTCATTCGCACACTTCATACTAAATATAAAACAAATGGCTCCCACAGTTTAAGAAAAAATAAATAAAAACCAAAAAAAGTTTTTTCAAGAGCTTATATCTCTAAAAGGAAGTCTTTGGAAGAAAAAGTGTATACCTACTTCGAAATTACATTATTTTGACGAAATCTATATACATATTACACATAGTATAAAACGTATATTATATACAGCGTGTTTCAGTTTGAGTGAATCAAACTTTAACCACAAAATAGAACAATAAATAATTCAGAATTGTCTTATAAAGCAAGGGTGTAAGTCTCACCGTTTTCACTGTACAGGGTCGATTGTTAAAATCATATTATTTACGAAATATTTGGTATGAATCAATTTGTTATAAACAATTTGATTCAAATTTGGTGTGGTGTTAACATTTACACGTGTGCATAATTTACTGTAAAATTTACAATTTTTTTTAGGTCAGTGACGTAGGAATGGGCAGTAAAGTGGGATTTTTTTACCCCATCTTCTACGCCAATGGCCTAATTTGGGATTCATTTTTAGATTCCGTGGACAATTGTGCATAAAAAAGTATACTTGTTGAAAATCGGTATAGTGTATCGTTTTACCGAAAATCTCAGTTGAATCCCATTTTTATGTAGAATTGTCCGCGAAATCTAAAAATGAATCCTAAATGATTATTAGGTCATTGGCGTAGAAGTTGGGGTAAAAAAAACTCTTTACTACCCATTCCTACGTCACTGACCTGCAGAAATCTGTAAATTTTACAGTAAATTATGCACATGTGCAAATGTTAACACTATACAAAATATGAATCAATTTGTTATAAGCATACCAAAGATTTCGCAAATAATATGATTTTAGCAACCGACCAATACGGCCCTGTACAGTGAAAACGGTGAGACTTAGACCCTTACTTTATAAGGCGATTCTGAATTATTTATTGAGTTCTATATGTAGTTAAAGTATGATTCACTCGAACTGAAACACCCTGTATATGGGTGCGACATTTATCTTGAGACAAAGACCCTTACTTTATAAGGCAATTCTGAATTATTTATTGAGTTCTATATGTGGTTAAATTATGATTCAGTCGAACTGAAACACCCTGTATATGGGTGGGACATTTATCTTGAGACAACATAGTATCTCGGTTGGACTCGATTATTTCGATTATTGTAGTAAAGTATTGTTTTTAGACCGGAAGTTGATTTTTTAAATGGAAACACCCATTTTTTACTACGGATTTCGATTGAAGAACAAAAAAACCTTTTGTTCTTATTATTTTTCGTTTTAACCCATATTTTGGCCATAAACTGGCCATAGAAAACAAAAAAAAAAACAAGAAACTTGAGACTACCTTGTTGGGATAACTTAAAAAAAATGATTCATACAAAAGTTGTACGGTGAAAAGAGTTCTATCTTGACATGACCTTGAAAATGACCTTGACCCTGACGTCAAGGTCTTTTGAAGATCAAATTCAAAATTTTAAATGGGACTTTCTTTTTTGACCTCGGATAGTACAGGAGTGGGAAGTTTTACAATACGATATGAACTTAACCTCAAGAAAAAAACTGAAGTTTTATTACATAAGGTACTCCTAGATACTCATAATCGCTGTAGAAAATTGAAATCAATTTATCTCGAGAATTAGTGATACTTTATCCACTAGTGGAATAAAGTAACTTACTAGAAAGGTAGGCAAACTTCGCTGACGCGAAGTTTGACCTTTCGCTCCACGGTGCTCTCCTCGCTGGTTAGTAGATACAACATTTTTTGAAACACCCTGTACTTTGGTTTTTTACACACCCTGTACATAAAAGTTTGATGAGAATGTTTTTCAAAAAAGAGTAGGCCCCGCTGGAGAAAAGAATAAGAAAAGTTTCTTCCAAACTTCCAAAAAGGGCATCTGGTTAGTAAATCTAAAAATTTTCATCCAAAGACTACGTAGGTAAGGCAGAAATGGTAAAATAATAAGTTAAAACATCTGCTTAATAAATATACAAATTTTCATTAAAACACTGTAGTAAATAAAGACAAAGCTAAAAGTGAAAAGAAACAAAACTGCCCTTAATTCTTTAGAACATCTAGTATATGGATTTTTTAAAAAAGCGACTTTTCTTCAAAAGATTTAAAGAAAAAATAAAAAAAATGAAAAAGGAAAAATTTAATCCACCTGTGTAAGTTTTACAAAACATCCTGTACATAAATTGCAAAAAACACCTGGTTGGTAGGGTATAAGATTTCTCATAAAAATATTGCAGACTTCAGTACAAAATATGAAAATGGAAAAAACAATAAGGAAAGTTTTCTTCTATTCATAATTTTAATCTGCATCAGTATTGTGGAACACTCAATATAAAGATTCAAAAAGACATCCGGTTATTAAATATACAATTTTTCATTAAAAGATTTTAGTAAATAAAAACAAAGTTAAAAGTGAAAAGGGAAAAAATTGCCCGTTTCGGATGTGGGTCAATTTTGTAGATCAACCAGTAGGTACATATATGGATTTTCTAAAAAGCGGCTGCTCAATAAATATACAACTTTTCTTCAAAAGATTTAATGAAAAAATTAACAAAATGAATAAGAGGTCCACCTGTGTCAGTGTTATAAAACAACCTCTACATAAATTAAAAAAACATTTGGTTAATAAAACTCCGTGTGTAGAAATATCTGTTTGAAAATTTAGGTAGGTAATGAAATGAGAAAAAAAAATCCTAGTCCGCCTGTCTTTTTATGAAACATTCAGTACATAAATTTGCAAAATGCCTCTGAGTTCTACAATATAAATTTTTCATAAAAATATTGCGACAATAAATTTCTGAAATATACAGAAGCCTCTAGACCGATAATTTTGACTTGGGTCAGTTATGTAGAACATGCAGTATATGGATTTTCAAAAAAACCCTTTGGTTAGTAACTATATAACTTTTCATGAAAAGATTTCAATAAAAAATTTGGAAAAGTGAAAAGATAAGTAAAATCCAAGTTCATCTGTGTCATTTTTATGAAACATTCGGTACATAACCTTTGTAGAAAGCTCGTTCTATTGGTAATTTTAATCTGCATCAGTAACACTCAGTATAAAAATTCAAAAAGACAACTGGTTAATAAGTATACAATTTTTCATTAAAAGACTTTAGTAAATAAAGACAAAGTTAAAAGTGAAAAGGATAAAAATTGACCGTTTCAGATATGGATCAATTTTATGGAACACCCAGTACATATATGGATTTTCTAAAAAGCGGCTGGTCAGTAAATATACAACTTCAAAAGATTTCATGAAAAAATTAACAAAATGAATCAGAGAAAATCTGGTCCATCTGTGTCAGTTTTATGAAACATCCTGTACATAAATTGCAAGAAACATTTGACACCGTGTGTAGAAATATCTATTTGAAAATTTAGGTAGGTAGTGAAATGAGAAAAAAATCCTAGTCCGCCTGTGTCATTTTTATAAAGCACTCAGTACATAAATTTGCAAAATGCCTCTGAGTTCTACAATATAAATTTTTCATAAAAATATTGCGACAATAAATTTCTGAAATATACAGAAGCCTCTAGACCGATAATTTTGACTTGGGTCAGTTATGTAGAACATGCAGTATATGGATTTTCAAAAAAAACCTTTGGTTAGTAACTATATAACTTTACATGAAAAGATTTCAATAAAAAATTTGGAAAAGTGAAAAGATAAGTAAAAATCAAAGTTCATCTGTGTCATTTTATGAAACATTCGGTACATAACCTTTGTAGAAAGCATATGATTACTACGATATCAGAGTTTTCATAAAAATATTGCAAACAATAAACTAAAAGGAGCCTCTGGACCGTTCGAGTTTCAACGCAATTTTTTAGACGCCCTGTATATAGAAACCTATTTGAAATTTTATATTTTTTTTGTTAAAAAAGATGAATCCATATACAGGGTGTCCGGAAATTCATGCAACAAAATTTGGTCATAGATTCTTAAGACAAATTTAGGGGACCCGTATTTTTTCTTTTTGCCAACTGGCCCCCTGTTTCGGAGTTACAGCCCCCTGAATTCTGCCCCTAAAAATAGTCTTTTTCTTATATCTCGGAAACGTCAAAAGTTAAGAATCAGTAGAAATAAGCTGGGGCTAAAAACTCTTCTAAGTCATAGGATGTCGTTATTTATCTGTGTTATCTCATCGTGGATCTTTTGCGAGACGACTTTGTGTTAGAAAAATGCAAATTTAACATTACAAGAATTTTTTGATTACTTCAGCTGTGAATGACCATTAAAATATCAGTACAGACGCATTGTAGATGAAGCAGCGATAGCACAGCGGTAAAAACGTCCTGTTGCATTCGTAAGGTCGCTGGTTCAATCCCGGACGAGACCCAAGATTATTTTTTATTTACTGCGGTAATTTAATTTTATACAGGGTGTCCGGAAATTCATGCAACAAAATTTGGTCATAGATTCTTAAGACAAATTTAGGGGACCCGTATTTTTTCTTTTTGTCAACTGGCCCCCTGTTTCGGAGTTACAGCCCCCTGAATTCTGCCCCTAAAAATAGTCTTTTTCTTATATCTCGGAACCCTGTTGTACGAGAATAACTAAATTTGGTGCACAGGGGTTTTATGACATGTGGAATCTGATAGTGCTACGCTTTTCGGCGAGGAACCCCCTTAAGACACTTTTTCATGAGCCCCCTTGTCTTTAGAGCCAAAAAAATTTGGTAGCATATTTTAATTTCTTAAAAATTGTTAGTCCCCTAGAAAGCCACTGAATTGGGAAACTTTTTTGTCACTTTGTATTTTTTTCGTAAAATGCATTATTTTCGAGAAAAATGGCAAAATGTGATCGAATGCATATCGTGATTCGTATGAAATTTTACGTGTTAGTCGTAGGTGGCTGGCGTTCGCAATAAACAAACAAATTAATTTTGTGACAGTTATCATTAATCAGTTGTCCGATCTTTTCTGTGTTTGTTGAAAAAATGGTGACATTTTCCATTTAAGAAAATGTCCAAATGCACCTGATTTACGGAGAGGCCCGTGGAAATACACGTCTCGCGTCGAGACTGTACGCTGAACGATTTCCCCAACGAATACATCCCTACCATTCGATGTTTTCGCGTGTGCATCGGCAACTTATGGAGACGGGTTCTGTAATTGTCAAAAGACCCAATGCAGGAAGACGTCGTTTACTAACACCCTATCAAGAAGGAAATATCTTGAATTTGATTGAAGAAAACCCCGAAATAAGCATAAGACGCGCATAACTGCAACTTAATATTCCTAAAACAAGAATCCACAGTTTTATTAAACGACAATTACTGAAGCCTTATCATTTTCAAAAAGTTCAGGAACTTAATCCAGAAGATTTGGCGCGAAGAAGAAATGTTGGCTTATGGGCTCTTATACGTTATAACCGAAATCTGGAATTTCAGAACCGTTTTTTTTTTACCGATGAGGCGTGTTTTACGAAAGACGGTATAATAAATCTCCGCAACCTTCATTACTGAGCCATGGCAAATCCACACATCTTAAGGCAGAATCATTCGCAAAATAAATTTTCAATTAATTGCTGGGCTGGAATCGTCGGAGATTGCATCATCGGCCCACATTTCTTGCCCCCACAGTTAAATGCTGAAACTTACCTGGATCTTTTGGCACATGAATTACCAGTTCTTATGGAAGATATACTCCTCGATATTAGACAAAATTTTTAATTTATGCACGATGGTGCCCCACCACACCGGGGGCGGTTCGTAACCGAGTGGCTAAATCAAAATTTTCCAGGGCGTTGGATCGGTAACAATCCCCCAATGTAGCATGGCCCCCCGTTCTCCGGATTTAAACGCCTTGGATTTTTTTTCTGGGGAGCCATGAAGGATCGCGTCTATACCGTACCAATTAGAACTCGCGAACAACTACAAGAACGAATTCTTGCAGCGGCTGAAGAAATTAGGCAGATACCTAACATTCATGAGAAAATACGACAAAATTTTGCACAACGTCTGCGGGTTTGTGTAGAACAAAACGGTTCACACTTTGAACACATTTTACGGAATTGACTGGTGTTATTTTACTTTTTCTAATTAAATTTAATTTTAAGAACCGAATTATTAATAAAAACTTCACAAAAACAATTTGAAACTTGAATAAAATGCTTCTTTTTTTATTTATTTTTTAATTCACAATGTTTTCCATGAAATGTAATTAAATTTCTGACGAGGGAGCAACTGTGGTCAAATAATGACATCTCCCGACGATTCTAACCCAACAGTTAATCGAGAATCGATATTGACAATGAGTTTTCTTCAATTTAATTCAAGATATTTCCTTTTTGATAGGGTGTTAACAAACGATGTCTTCCTGCATTGGGTCTTTTGACAATTACAGAACCCGTCTTCAGAAGTTGCCGATGCACACGCGAAAACATCGAATGATACGGATGTATTCGTTGGGGAAATCGTTCAGCGTACAGTCTCGACGCGAGACGTGAATTTCCACGGGCCTCTCCGTAAATCAGGTGCATTTGGACCTTTTCTTGAATGGAAAATGTCACTATTTTTTCAACAAATACAGAAAAGATAATAATCGGACAACTGATTAATGATAACTGTCAAAAAATTAATTTGTTTGTTTATTGCGAACGCCAGCCACCTACGACTAACACGTAAAATTTCATACGAATCACGATATGCATTCGATCACATTTTGCCATTTTTCTCGAAAATAATGCATTTTACGAAAAAAATACCAAGTGACAAAAAAGTTTCCCAATTCAGTGGCTTTCTAGGGGACTAACAATTTTTAAGAAATTAAAATATGCTACCAAATTTTTTTGGCTCTAAAGACAAGGGGGCCCATGAAAAAGTGTCTTAAGGGGGTTCCTCGCCGAAAAGCGTAGCACTATCAGATTCCACATGTCATAAAACCCCTGTGCACCAAATTTAGTTATTCTCGTACAACAGGGTTCCGAGATATAAGAAAAAGACTATTTTTAGGGGCAGACTTCAGGGGGCTGTAACTCCGAAACAGGGGGCCAGTTGGCAAAAAGAAAAAATACGGGTCCCCTAAATTTGTCTTAAGAATCTATGACCAAATTTTGTTGCATGAATTTCCGGACACC
>NW_019416909.1:127069-130233 GCF_000390285.2 Anoplophora glabripennis
ACGATTAAAGATGATCGAATGGACATCTCGTGCCCAGTCGCACGCCGTTCCGTGGTTTGCGGAAAAAGAATTCTGTGTGGTAAAGTATACGTTTTCCAGCCGGCGAGAGAGCGCATTTTAACGTATTTACGGCCGCATTTCGAATCCTGCGCGTGATTTCGCGGAAAGTTCTACATAAAAGGTTTGAAAAAGGCATCCGGTAGATAAATATGAGTATTTTCCGCGCGGCTTTAAATAAATAACGTAGGTAAAAAGGGTAAAATAAAAACTAAATAGAGGAAACCGGCGACGCGATCGTCAGGTTTCATCGAAAAGTAGGCGTGTCGGACTATCGCTCTTCACACAAAAATTGGGCCACGCCCCCCGTACGGTTCCGGGAGAACCGGATTTTAGGTAGGAAGGAGCGGAAGGACCTCCACCGGAATACCCCTACGCGACACCTCGGAGGAGCAGACCCCAACGCAATTCGGCTCTTTTTCGGGGCGATCGTGCGACGCAGACGGAGCTATAGGATTTTAATATATATTGATTCTTTAAACGTCATATAAGTGACAACTTATGTGACGTTACTCAGTAATATTAAGAGTCATTGATATGGCTAGGAGTATAAGTTCTTATACTACTAAGCGTATAAACACATTATAGTAATATGAATTCAATTTTAATAATGAACATTTATTTTTTTTATATTTATTTTTAATATTTATAGTAAAAATACAATTGTGAAGATTTGCATCATTTAAGAATTCCATTTCTTGCGATATCAGTACTCATGATAATATATCTAGAGTAAACTGCTTTTAAAGATCCATTGCTTGTAGTAGGCCCGTTAAATAAAAACTTTTCGACATTTTCCGTAGAGCTAGAAAATGCACGCAAATTGTTTCGATGTTCACATTATTCTTCAAACTTAACACAAACTTTACCAAAAAGTTACGGATGTCTCTTTTTTTAAGGAATAGCTGTATTTTCCTTGAATTTTCCTTGCAATATCAAGTTTGTTAGATATATACTCCTCAACATAACTTTCTGCTACAGAGGAGCTCTTCCATCCACCATGCCATTTGATGGTTGTACGATTAGCACCTTTATTGACTAATAAACTTGTTGAAGTGCGCCTCATACAATGGCCAGTATGTGCTTCTGGATTTGCGATACTCAGGAATGAAGCAACTATTGAGGGTACCTTCGCCAATGTGTTGATTCCAACATACCGAGAAGTACATTTTTGATTGATGTATCTTAAATAGAATCTGTCTTGTGTTAGGAGAATTTTGCGCAGAGAAATATATGTTCTGCATATTTCAACAGCATTCACGCAAAACTCTTCTTCTATAATTGTAAATTTTCTTGAAATGACCGTCTTGGTGTCAGGTATTGAAACAAGTAGGTAACTGCCAACAATAGATCTAATAGAGTATACTAATTAAATCTATGCTGCCAACGACTAATTTTCAAATTTGTCAATTCGCAGCATCGACAGGCACCAGAAACCCAAGGCTGGTATATCCTAGGTTGCCTCATAACCCCGTCTACCAATGGAAACTAAGTGAGGAATTGGCGTGCTTGACGTCAGCCTGTATGCTACTTTTAAATGAACTTACGAGTTTTATACTGATTCATACTTTATAAATGTCATTTTGATGGAATTTCAAGGTAGATGACTATATATTTTTAATGTATTTTGGAAATATTACTATTAACATAATATTTCTTGTATTGTTAATTTTAAATAGTATTTGGTAACGTTATTATAGATATTTTACCTACTAAAGAATTAATTCCAATTGAAAAAATAATATTCTAAATTGCATACTTAAAGCATAAAATTAAAAAATCAAATCATTTTAATTTATTTAATTACCTTAATTTTTTTAAATGGTACACATCTATTGTCTGAAATTATTTATTTGTGGCATAATTTTAGTTCTTTGTTTGCTTCCTTAAGTATTTTGCCACCTGTGGAAAAAATTAATTAAATGAACCCTTGCACCAAGAGGATAAGTATGAGATTTTTGGTTAGGCAAATCTAGTTCCAAATAAACAACCCTTGACTGATCCTCTTGGCGCAAGGGTCCATTTAATTAATTATTAATTTTTTCAACAGATAGCAAAATACCCAATCAAGCAAATAAAAAAGAACACATATCTATTATGTCAAAATATGATTATTGTTGACTTGGAGCAATTTTTTCAATATTAATATTTGAAATGACCATTAGCTGACATAACAAGATAGGAATGCGAAAGGCATTATAATGAGTAATTTCACTGAATATTGTTTATAACAGTATCTACTTTCTTACTATTTCAACTGTAAGTCATTATGATCATCACAATGATTTTAAGAAATACATAATATCAATTGAAATATAATTAAATTGTATGTAATATTTTTTCAAAATTATTTAGTTAGGCACCAAACTTATATTAAAAAAATTTTATTACTTGCAGATACATGCAAAAAAAATCACAATAAATACTGCTAAAATATTAGGTAATAAATACACATAATTTCAAATAAAAAATTTATTGTGTTACACACCACACAGACGTTGGCCGGCTGGCATACCGGATGACGTAACACTCCCTTTTGCCCGCGCACTTCTCCTCAAAGTTGTGAGGTAACCTAGGATATACCAGCCTTGCCAGAAACCCCCATTATTAGTGCAACATAAAATAATTCAAAGTTCACTATACAGGGTGTCTCATAATTAGCTGCCAACCCTGAACAGGCCAATTCTATGATCAAAACTAAGTAAAAAAGTTCATATGAACATGGTTCCGGAAATGCTTCCTAAGGGCACAGGGACCCATTGAAGAGGGAGGAATGGAAATCATTTTTTTGCAATATCTCTCAATCGCGTTGTGATAAATGAATGAAATTTGGTATACACAGCTAAATTTTGATGAGCAATTTGATGGACTAATCCATTTATTTCCACAAGGTCCATTGGGGTGGGTACGGGGGGGCCCTTGGTACTTTGCGTGTGTAACTTTTTCATCTTTGACTTTTTAACAAATTGGACAGCAAATTCCGTTTTCCCGAACTGTTTTACGTTAAAAAGGTACTCTTGTTTCAAATCGTTATCTTTAACGGTTTCTGAGAAAATCGCTCTTGAATTAATCCCACTTTGGTCAATTTCATAGTAATTTAAACAAAA
>NW_019416909.1:130856-170028 GCF_000390285.2 Anoplophora glabripennis
CCCTTTTTTTTGAAAAATAGTTAGAAAGCAAACGCAGGACAATATTAGTTACTTTTACGTTTTAATTTTTAATGGACATGCATCCATATGTATTCTTCTCAAAATATGAGTAGGTCTTGGAAATAATCGAATACTACCTTACGTACAAATGTCAAATATTTGACAATTAGTAGCGTGACTTGAAAAACTAGCATTGTTATATTGTTGATTTGTTGATTTGAAATGGCTGAACAGCAACTAACTTTAGTTGAAAAAGTTTCAATAATTAAACTCGTGGGTACAGGTGAACGTACATTGCGACAAGTCGCGCAAGAATTTAACCATATTAACCCCGGACGCAATATAAGCCATTCTACAGTATCCCGAATCAAGCAAATATTCGAAGAAACAGGATCAGTTTCTAGGAAGAAAGAAATAAACAATAGAATTAGAAATAACGGATATGAAGACATTTTAAGACATTTTCGTGAAAATCCCGAGTCAAGTATCAGAAGGGCTAGCGCCTATTTGAACGTTAATAAAAGCAAAATTTGGAGATGTTTGAGGAAAAATAAAATAATACCATTTAAACCAAAACTACTGCATACACTGGAGGAGGGAGATACCCAACGACGCATGGAGTACTGTTTGTGGCTTCAAGATAACGTATTAAACGACCGAAATTTTATTAGAAAAATATTATACACAAATGAAGCCACATTCACAACCAACGGAACCGTATCTGCAAATAACTCAAGATTTTGGGCGCACGAAAATCCGCATTGGGTTATAAACTGTAAAAGACAGTATTCCCACAAAGTCAACGTGTGGTGCGGAATTGTTGATGAAACTATAATTGGGCCGTATTTTTTTCACGAAAATTTAAATGGAAATTAATTTTTACAATTTCTTCAGAATGACTTATGGGAGGAGTTGCATACTTTGCCTCTACACCAAAGACTAAATATGTACATTCAATTAGACGGCGCCCCTATATACAATACAATAGTCGTGAGAAATTGGCTCGACGAACAGTTTCTAAATAGGTGGATAGGACGTAATAGTCCTGTAATTAGGTGGCCACCTTGGTCGCCCGACCTAACCCCCTTAGATTTTTTTCTCTGGGGCGTTTTAAAAGAGAAGGTATATAAAAATCGCCCCACTACTTTAATCGAACTTATAAATGCGATTAGAACCGCTTGTCGTACTATTAGTAGGCAGCAATTGAGAAATGTTGTCGAAAACAACAGAAAAAGAATAGAAAAGTGCATTCTATCAGAGGGTAACCTTATAGAAGCAACAATTTAAATAATTTTACTTTAACGCACACTCAATTAAAACTTTATTTTAAATATTTGGTATACACTGTCTTCAGGATAAGGATATCCAACATGAGCATATTGTAAAAGGTCATATTTGGTTAAATGGGAATAAGTTACGTAGTTAAGGGGTACACAAAATGGCATTTCAAAATTGTCAATATTATTTTTGGTTCTTTAGTTATTTAAAAAAGGCGAATTTTTGGATTTTTGATTTGCTTTTTCTTGCTAGTTTCATGTATAATTTATTTATGAGTTTATTAAAAATTCAAAGATGGTTTTTATTGTCTTTTATTTCAGGTCTATTCAGCGTAACACTGTAAACCTCACGTAAAGGGTTGATTTACGAATATATTAATGTTGAAATGTCATAATCAATCTGACCACGTATACTGTGTTAGCCTTCTCAAAATAATAATATTGTACCTACAACTTGAGTCACTGGTGCTTCATACATAAACGTAAACTTTCATAAATGGGAGATAGAGCTGTGGCACAAACCATTTGGAATATATCAAAATTAGACAAATAATTTTCAAAAGTAACATTCTTTCTTAATCTCAAATTGTAGTTTTTATTTCATTACCTTTAGGAAAATTACACAAATTATCCCGGGCACCCTGTATACTGTGGCAACGAAAATTTGGTTGGTAGGGTTTTCTGGGGTCCTGATCAAGAATTCGTGGAAATTTTTCGGATAAAAAAATCCCTAATATGACTTTCCGATTTTTAGCCATATAAATTGCATCGTAGTCGGCCACGGTTTCGAATTTCAAGGAACGCGACGTATGTACGAGCTAGATTTTTTGAAGCTGTGTCCAACAAAAAAAAGTTTACTCAAATCGGCCGAACGGTAGACGAGTTACAGGCTTGTTCCACTTTTAAGCGAGACACCCAAATTATCCCGAGCACCCTGTATACTGTGGCAACGAAAATTTGGTTGGTAGGGTTTTCTGGGGTCCTGATCAAGAATTCGTGGAAATTTTTCGGATAAAAAAATCCCTAATATGACTTTCCGATTTTTAGCTATATAAATTGCATCGTAGTCGGCCACGGTTTCGAATTTCAAGGAACGCGACGTATGTACGAGCTAGATTTTTTGAAGCTGTGTCCAACAAAAAAAAGTTTACTCAAATCGGCCGAACGGTAGACGAGTTACAGGCTTGTTCCACTTTTAAGCGAGACACCCAAATTATCCCGAGCACCCTGTATACTGTGGCAACGAAAATTTGGTTGGTAGGGTTTTCTGGGGTCCTGATCAAGAATTCGTGGAAATTTTTCGGATAAAAAAATCCCTAATATGACTTTCCGATTTTTAGCTATATAAATTGCATCGTAGTCGGCCACGGTTTCGAATTTCAAGGAACGCGACGTATGTACGAGCTAGATTTTTTGAAGCTGTGTCCAACAAAAAAAAGTTTACTCAAATCGGCCGAACGGTAGACGAGTTACAGGCTTGTTCCACTTTTAAGCGAGACACCCAAATTATCCCGAGCACCCTGTATACTGTGGCAACGAAAATTTGGTTGGTAGGGTTTTCTGGGGTCCTGATCAAGAATTCGTGGAAATTTTTCGGATAAAAAAATCCCTAATATGACTTTCCGATTTTTAGCTATATAAATTGCATCGTAGTCGGCCACGGTTTCGAATTTCAAGGAACGCGACGTATGTACGAGCTAGATTTTTTGAAGCTGTGTCCAACAAAAAAAAGTTTACTCAAATCGGCCGAACGGTAGACGAGTTACAGGCTTGTTCCACTTTTAAGCGAGACACCCAAATTATCCCGAGCACCCTGTATACTGTGGCAACGAAAATTTGGTTGGTAGGGTTTTCTGGGGTCCTGATCAAGAATTCGTGGAAATTTTTCGGATAAAAAAATCCCTAATATGACTTTCCGATTTTTAGCTATATAAATTGCATCGTAGTCGGCCACGGTTTCGAATTTCAAGGAACGCGACGTATGTACGAGCTAGATTTTTTGAAGCTGTGTCCAACAAAAAAAAGTTTACTCAAATCGGCCGAACGGTAGACGAGTTACAGGCTTGTTCCACTTTTAAGCGAGACACCCTGTATACAGGGTGTCCCATAAGCACATGATCAAAAAGGTACTGCGATATTCTTTGGCTCAAAAAAAGACGATTTGACCTAACTTCCATTAAGAAAAAATGTCTGGCTCCTCTGCTATTGACTGTCAAAGTTCTTGAAAAAAAATATGTTTTTTGTAATATCTGGATAATGTTACGATAGATTTTAATAAAACTTGCTGTGGACTTGTTCCTAAGTAAAACTTATGTTTTGATGAAGCAACCGCGTCCATCTGCCTTGGGCTAGTGGTAAATTATTGAGTGTCTTGGTACAAGAAATACCAGAACTTTTTATTTGATCGCTGGAATTAATTCATTTTATTTTTATTGATGCATTTTTCGAGATTTTCGCACTCTTGGTAAAATCTTGTAGCATTCATGGTTTTTACGCAATTTTTTTTTTCAATTTTAGACAATCATTATCACTACTACTCAAGTACAACAACTACCCACAACAATTACTACTATCGTAGTAAGTATCTTGGTGAAATTTTGTAGCATTCATAGTTTTTACGCAAAAAATTGTTCTATGTTGCGATTTAACAATTTTAAATGTATTCCAGTAAATCTGCCCTTTTACAAGAAGCAGCTTTCTCTAAGCGACGGATTGAATATCATTTTACTTCATTAGATTTATTTTTTGTTAACACTCAAAAAAATGTAAAGGCGTACTTAGGAAAGACATAATTCTCTTTATTGAAACTGGATGATAGTTACATAGATACAATAGATGGTGGAATTACAAGACATGTTCGATATGCCCCCATTTTCCTGGATGCATAGCTGGATCCTTCGATTGAAATTGAATTGAGCCATCCTCAACATTTTTTAATCTTTCCGTATTACGTCCGTCTCGTTTTGAATCCTACGCAATAATTCTTTTCGGGATTCCACAGGAGTAGCGTAAACTTTATTCTTCAAGACTCCCCATAGAAAAAATGTAACAACGTTAAGTTGAGGGACCTGGGGGGGCATTCGACAGGAACATCTTCTTCCGATCCACTTTTGTGGAAAAGTATTATTTAAATGTGCAGTTACATTTGCACTAAACTGCGGAGGAGCATCATCGTGCATGAACCACATCTGAGCACGAATATCGAGAGGGACATCTTCCATTAGAACCGGAAAAGTATTCGTCAGAAAATTGAAATAATTTTTGCTATTCAAGCGGCGCGGCATGACATAAGGACCCAGAAGGATGTCACCGGTGATCCCGGCCCAAACATTTATTGGAAATTCCACCTGAAAGTGGTTAATACGCCTCGCATGAGGGATTTCTTCTGCGTAATGGTGAATAAAATTCGGCTGGTGAAATTTGGATCGCGTGCCGACGCTCCATAATTAAAGGGGCGAAATTGAAGTCCCAGAAGAATTGCCCAGTCTCCCGCAAACTCTTTTCAATCCATGAAAATCGGTAATCTGGAACCCGTCGATTTGGGTATCGCGCCGCGTAGACGCGTACGCTCCCACTCAAGTTGTCTTCACAAAACCCTAAGACTTTGATTGACAATTCATTTATTATAAAATGACATCATCGCTTACTACGATAGTAGTAATTGTAGTGAGTATTTGTTGTACTTGAGTAGTAGTTATAATGATTATCTAAAATTGAAAAAAAGAATTGCGTAAAAACTATGAATGCCATAAGATTTTACCAAGAGCACGAAAATGTCGAAAAAGGATTGATGCATCAATAAAAAGAAAATAAATTAATTCCAGCGACCAACTAAAAAGTTCTGGTAATTCTTGTAGCAAGGCACTCAAGAATGTACCACTAGCTCGAGGCAGATGGAAGCGGTTGCTTCATCAAAACATGAGTTTTACTTAGGAACAAATCCACAGCAAGTTTCATTAAAATCCATATTAACATTCTCCAGATATTACAAAAAATATATTTTTTTTTCAAGAACTTTGACAGTCAATAGCAGAAGAACCAGACATTTTTTCTTAATGAAAGTTAGGTAAAATTTTAAGATATGAAAATGTGCTACTTTTTAACATAAAATTTAATATTTTTAAATTCTTTTGTAAACAAATATTTATACTAATTTATTACAATTGTTTTTTTTTTTAATAAAGTAGTAGTGTACTAATTTTCAAAATTAAAGTTTAAGTAAATGAAATATTTTATTAAAAATTTCCAATCTAAAGTACTCTTTTCGAATTTCTATGGGGGTGGCAGCTCCCCCTGCTCGGGAGACCGCGATGCGATCGAGACGAGTTAGAGAGTGTGTAGTGCGAATGTTTTTGATGATCGCGTACCATGCTTGCTAATTCTGTGAATCGTTTAAAATCGAAGTAAATCGGTAACGAAACGGAATTTAAAAGAAATTATCTTAGACAAACGGTCAACCTTTCTACAGGTGGTATGCAGCGTCTAAATCTTGTGATTTGCAACTAAATGTCTTCGTGAATAATCTCTAGTAGCTCATTGTAGTTTCCAGATGACATACTGAAAAACTCGCTGTTCATCCAATAACAATTTTTTTTAATAAAGTTTCAAATTCACCCTCTACTTTTTGCTTCTGTTAATTGGATGAATCCAAAATCTTGCGTGCTTTTTTCTTTGGCGCTTTTCTTCCTTTTTAAATAGAAGAACCAATAAAAATACCTTTTCAATAGAACTCATTTTTTTCAAATATTTCGAAAACTAATCATTTTAGCCTTGATTTTTTAGAGGCATAATGTTGGTCCCCTGATTACGCAACTTTGCCCCCATTTAAGCTACTTCGTACCTTTGACCGTTTCCGAGATCCCTATAGTGAGAAGCGAATTTGTAACAGCCTGTATATATAACAANTCTAAACAAAATTGACATTGTATATTTATAATTGTTCATAATTTTTAAATTTTTTATAATGTTAGAAAAATTAAATTCCAGTTTTTTCTCCCTGCCTGTCTGTGATAAGATTAATACTTAGTAGACTTATTTTACGTTTAAAATTTTATTCAGTCGAGACTAGACAGCTATTCAGAACAATGAAAATAAAAATAAAAATTTTATACTATCCATTAAGTTTTAAGATGTAACTCTGTCAACTGAAGTAAGTACCCATTTTATGTAATTATTTCATTATATTAATGTTTTGTTGTACATTTTAGCCAGTAACCTTGAAAAAGATAATAAATAATTATCGAAAGCTTGGTTTAAGTTAAATAAGAGTTTTCTTTCAACCACCAATTGACGACATCCCCAATATATATATTTTTTGATCTCTAACTTAAGATTAACCATATCATTTCAATATATATATGTTCGCTTGTGTCATCTGAAACCGCCTAATCGTGCAGATATGGTAAACATATTTCGGACCGTTTTAGCTAAGCTTGCAATATGAGTCAGTTACCGAGCCTACTTTGCTGTATGATGTTGTAAATCAGTATTCGGAGGCAATAAACCAGAATTATCACGTTAATTGTGTTTCATTATATCTCGCTTTTTACTTAAAAAGCTAACATCAGAAGTGGGATTCCTCCTAGTGTCTTTAGGACAGGAGAAAAGGACCTAAAAGTGCTTTATTTTTTGTGCGAAAACTAAAATACGTCGAGAACAATGGCTGACGACTATGAACAAAGTGAAGGTGCTAAACGGGCTACTAGTCCATCCGTTGGTGTAGGGAGAGTCAGTGAGTCACTAGACACTAAAATGATGGAAATGTACAAAATTCAGCAGGAAAGTAATATTCACTTTCAAAATCAAATCATGCAAATTTTGTCAACGATGGCCAACGCCCAAGCGATTCAATCCCAGGCGGCGCTGCAGTCAGCTTCGACAAGTACGCAGGCGCAAATTCAGATCCCTGTATCCAATCACATACCCGAAGTTGTGGCGGCAGCATCATCGCAAATTCGGTTGACAAGTTATGATCCTGATGACACACCGTTTACGATGGTGGAATGGGTGGATGACGTCACCAAAATTCAACAGGAGTTTGGAATGTCCGACACCATGATTGTTTTGAAGGCTGGTCACGCTCTCAGAGGACGAGCTGCCCGTTTCTTTCAACACTGGAAACCGATTGTTAGAGATTGCTATAATCGGCCTTGATGTACTCCAACGACCAGGAATCAAAATAGAAGTAAATAAAAATAGTGTCGATATGATGCATGATCCAGTAACAAATTTCTTTCAAATTTGCTGTGCGCACACTTTTGACGATAAAGAATTAAATTTGTCAGGATTGGACGAGCAATTAATAAGTGAAATAAGAACTATCCTTCAAAATGTAATAAATCAAACGCCACCCGCAGTAACAACAGGCTAGTTAAAAATAATACTACGTGATTCACAACCGGTCGCTCACAAACCTCGGCATTTAGCATATGGAGATCGATTGCAAGTAAAGCATATTATACAACAACAAATTCAAGCCGGAATCATACGACCAAGTGAATCAGCATATGCTAGCCCGATTGTACTCGTAAAAAAAGGAATGGAGAAACAAGACTGTAGACTATCGGGATGTAAACAAAAAAAGTGTTACGCAACAATTATCCTTTGCCTCGTATGAAACAAGACTGTAGACTATCGGAATGTAAACAAAAAAAGTGTTACGCAACAATTATCCTTTGCCTCGTATACAAGATCAGATTGACTCTCTAGCGAAATTTGTTTATTTTTGNCAACAATTATCCTTTGCCTCGTATGAAACAAGACTGTAGACTATCGGAATGTAAACAAAAAAAGTGTTACGCAACAATTATCCTTTGCCTCGTATACAAGATCAGATTGACTCTCTAGCGAAATTTGTTTATTTTTGTATACTCGATATGAAACAGGGATTTCTTCAGGTAGAAGTGGAAGAAGAATCGAAACATGTTAACTGAATGCCATTTGGTTTTGTGAACTCCCCTTCGTGTTATCAAAGTGCCATTGATAAAACTCTCGGATAGTTGAAAGACAATATTGCTTTCGTTTACATTTGACGACGTGCTGTATCCCGCGGAGACTATTGAGGAAGGTCTGGGTAATTTACGATTAGTTGTTGATACTCTGTCCAAGGCTGGAATTGTGCTGAACTTAGCAAAGTGTAGCTTTTTTAAAACATCGATAGAATATTTAGGTGTTGTGATTGAAAGAGGAACTGTAAAACCGAATCCCCGAAAAGTGAATGCTCTGGTACAGACAGTAGCTCCGCACAGATATAAAAGGTGTTCGCCAGCTCTTAGGCCTTGCCGGTTATTTTCGGCATTTTATCAAGAATTCTGCTAGTTTAACGTCACCAATTTCGAAACTGTTGCGTAAGGGACAGCCATTTCTGTGGACTAATGAATGTGAAAATATTCGTTTGGACTTAGTGAAACGATTAACTGAATATCCTATTTCAAAAATATTCGATCCGAGCTTATATACGGAATTACATACCGATGCGAGTTCGATAGGTTTAGGTGCAGTGTTAATGCAAAAAGACACGGACAATGTTTTGCACCCCGTGGCCTATTACAGTCGCCGCACAACTGTTTGCGAAGAATCCACATGACACACTTGATAGGTGTTTTGTGCCAATATCAGCAAGACTTAATGTTATGCGACTTTATCACGATGAGTCATCTCATATTGGTGTTGATAAAATGTTGTCAAAACTACGAGAGGATCTCATTTGGCCACATATGGGAAAAACTGTTCGTAAATATGTTTCAAATTGTCGATCATATGTTTTGGGAAAATCATCAAGTGGTAAAAAAACACGGAATGCGTCAGCAAAAATCTAAACCGTCATCAAAATTAGACACATGGCATATTGATCACGCTGGACCGCTGGTGAAATCCAACAAATGTACTTACATACTAGTGATAATAGACTCTTTTACAAAATATGTTCGGCTGATGAACTATTAATTGACGTTCCTGCAAGGAAGGAGTTAATAAATGCCGATGTTGTACACATTAAAGCAAAGCAACGGTTACAGCAAATTACTGATCATGCAAGAAATACCTTCAACAAGAAGAGAATTGAGGCAGTGCCGTATACTGTTGGTGATAGGTGTCTATTGAAAATAGTCAAGTAGCGTATGAAGGAAAGCTGAAACCGAAGTTTCAAGATCCTTTTGAGGTTACGCATTGTTTGCCTAATGACAGGTATGCGTTAAAACGAGTTGGCGGTCGAGGTAGGACCACAGTAGCGGCGCATGAGCAATTACGCACGTGGCCCGACACTCAACAATAAAAAAAAGTATGAACCGTTTAAAGTTCCCGTCTGGGCTGTAGAATGTCAGGTCAGATCCTCAAATTAAATTTAAGCTATATCGATTAAGGTCCCCATAGTCAATATGGGCTATACAATTATTTTTGAGTTCCCCAAATATACATTTGGGCAATGCAATTATTTTTGGTCCCCAAATTCACATTTGGGCAGTATAATTACTTTCTAGGTCCCCAAATTCACATTTGGGCAGTACAATTACTTTTTAGGTCCCCAAATTCACATTTGGGCAGTACTATTACTTTTTAGATCCCCAAATTCACATCCCAAATTCACATTTGGGCAGTACTATTACTTTTTAGATCCCCAAATTCACATTTGGGCAGTACAATTACTTTTTAGGTCCCCAAATTCACATTTTTGCAGTACAATTACTTTTTAGGTTCTCAAATTCACATTTGGGCAGTACATTTACTTTTGAGATCCCCAAATTCACATTTGGGCATTACAATTATTTTGGAGGTCCCCAATTGGGCAATACAATTAATTTTGTCTTAAACAGAGTTTTCCTAATAAAATGTTAACGGCTGCAAAAGTAAATGATGGTCCCTAAGCTATAGGCTTTTCTTGTTTTGTCTAGCTACCCAAATTTAATAATGGGTAGTGCCCAAGAATGGTTATGTTACAGATGCACTTAAGCAAGGTCGAGGACGCCCTTATGTCAGGAAGGCCGTGTTCGCTTGTGTCATCTGAAACCGCCTAATAGTGCAGATATGGTATACATATCTCGGACCGTTTTAGCTAAGCTTGCAATATGAGTCAGTTAGCGAGCCTACTTTGCTGTATGATGTTGTAAATCAGTATTCCGAGGCAATAAACCAGAATTATCACGTTAATTGTGTTTCACTATATCTCGCTTTTTACTTAAAAAGCTTTACCTTTAAGCCTTCAACATCGTCCACATAGATAAAATTACCTATTTTTTTCCTCCAAATTTAAAATATACGATAGCACGACTTCTTCATTTATTGTCATTAGTCTCTGTTTTTGTCTCCATTCATTAAATTCGACGAACACTTTTTCCTAATGCTCCCTGGCTTTCGCTGGCAATAAATGGAAAATTGCTTCTTGAGCTTCTTCAAAAACAGCCACAGGAACACAATTAATTTCTTGCATTTTTACCAAATTCAGATAGAACTGTTATTAAATAATTAACACTTAATCAACGTACCATAGCAACCAGTAGGTATAACAAAACCTACCACGTTTCATTCAGTACTAGTATTAAGACATTTGAATATTTTTTATTCATTATTTTATTATTTTATTAAATTCCAAGAAAAAAAATTAAACATGAATTTATAAATTTATTCTTTGTTAAAAGCTTGCATGTCAACAGAAAATTATTTCTTCTTCATTAAAACATAAGAAAATAAAGTGACGCTTAATCTTAAGTTAGGAGTTAACCAACGATTGAAAAACCGGCCCTAAGAATATTAAACGCCCGAACTACGTTCTTGCGTTTAAACATTCTTGCGTGGATAAAATGCTACTTAAAACACTTATACAATAAATAATTATTATTTTTAAGTAATGATTATAGAAAACAAAACTAAAAAGTAACTTTTACTAAACTTCAACGATTTGAAATTTTTTTGAACTATTGTATAAAGAATTTATGTATCTATAGCAAATCTGTTACTGCAATTGTGTTTCATGACTGATGGCTTTGATTGGTTAAAGCTTCTGACAGAAATCTTTCCGGGGACCTTTATATTTCGAACCGTTTCTAAAATGTTGAGGGTGTAAGATATTTTAAAGTGGCAGCGTATTAGGTAACAAGAGAATATATTTTGTATAGATCACTCTGCTGATAGTCATTAGTTGTGCAAATTCAATTTTATTAACATTAGTCTGTTAGTCACAGGTGGATAGGGAGAAGTATTGTTTTCCTAGCCAACTTCAAAACAAAAGGCAAAATTATGTTAAAAAAATTATTTTTTCTTTTACTTCTTGTGTTTTAGAAAATGATGAATTCCTATAAAAGATACTGGTTCGTATTAGAAGGCAGACTTTTACTTTATTATCGATCGAAAGATGAATACGAAGCAATATCACCATGTAAAGGATCAATAAATCTAGGACCAGCATGTAACATCAAAACATGTCCGTCAACAAGCGGAGTATATGTCTTTCAAATAGAAACCAGAACATCAACTACAACGTTGGTAAGTAATATGCAATGTACCGGACTGTTCATTATCAATATATCCCCATATTAACTTTTTTATTTTTAAGTTTAAAAAACATGCCAAATACAAAAGTTGTTACTCTCAATTAGAAGTTTTTTCATGATATTTATTTTGACTCGGATCTTGTGATCCATTGTGTATGCCACTGGTAAAAGTTTAAAAGAGACCTGTACTACGTTTGAAGGCGAGTTGTACGGATACTTTCTAATATCCTAACATGACAAGAGTGCTACTTCCACTCCAGTATTACCATTTTGGAGATTTTCCACTAAATCTGGAGTTTTTGAAATCAAGTTTTTGATAAAGCAGAAACTTTTTAGGCCTCTCGGAAATCTATAAGCTTTCTTCGATATACCCTTCAGCCACACCATTTGACTGCCATCCTCCATGTCTTTTTAAGTATTTGAATGTCAGCTCCTCTGTCAGTGAGGAAGATGGCAGACGTCCTCCTCAAGCAATGGCCACTGTAACTGGATGAATCTGGAAGTTTTAAGTATTCTGCAACACTGGGGAATTTTTGCAAAACTGTTGTTGTTAACTGCTTGTATTGTACACTTACCGTGATTATCGTAAATGAAAAATCTATAGTTTTAGTTGTTTGGGTCTCAATTGTACATACTTATGATAAATTTCATATCCGTTGCACTCTTATCCTACAGTAAATATACACGTTCCTTTTTGGTTTTGGTATCATGTAAAGTTATAACCAAATTTTCCCCGTGTCTTCTATATCTTTAACAGTCAAAATGCACAGTTCTGCACGCAGATTGCCCCATTTAAACCAAATACTAATACCACTTTCATTTATAAGAACTTATCGTCTGGGATTTATTTTCTTCTTATGACGTATTTTGATGTTTTAAAAATTTTATATTGTACTATATCCATATTCTCGTTTATTTGTATAGTACTTTTCAACATGAATATGTAAACTATAAACTGGATGCCTTAATAGATTTTGCTAAAAATAACGAAAGAAATTATATGAAAAACACTATACCTCCTCGTATTTTTCCTTTGATTTTAAAGGACGTAAGGTCGAAGATGCTTCTGAAGCGGCATTTAAATTGTCTTCAGAATAATTTTCTAAATTTTCAGTAGTATTTTCATTTTTACAATTAACATATATAAATAACTACTTAGAATCAAATTGACTCAGAAAAATGAAACTTAACTGTTATTATACAAGGTGTCCCATTTTAGCGTACCAGGTCGCAAAATATTTTTTGTGAAAGTCGAATTAAAAATAAATTCGACTTTCACAAAAAATATTTCGAACAAAAGTGATCATATTTCGGAAGGGGTCAAATTATGGTGACCTTGAATGTATAATTAATTATCAAGGCTGAGGGTTGCTTTCACTGTACATCAAAAATAAAACGCTCTCTCAACGGTAATAATAAAGTATTTTATTGAAAACTAAGTTGTATAAAAAAAGACGTGTTTGTCATTAATTAAGTTGGTATTTACTTATAATATTGAATAGTATAAAAAAGTATCCTTGTACTGAACTGAAAAAGGAATTTGAATAAAACTCAGTATCTCTCAGACAGTCGTTTGATTTATAATTTCATTTGATTTTTTTTTGATGTTTATTTATGACGGTTTGAGTGTACGTTGGAGAGTCCCTGTGTGTGTGGAGTCGGTCGTAGGTATATGGATACGCATCTGGTCGCCGGCGCAAGCAGCCGCCGTAGACTCTTCCTGGAAGGTTGGTGCGTCCGGCGGCGCTCTTGACGTAATGCTTAAAATAGGTATTTTTTATTGCAGATTCGTATTCTGCGGAAAAAATATGTAACTTTTGTATGAAATATTTTTTGAAAATGCTTCGTTCTCTCGCCAGAGTGCGCTGTACTGTTACTGTTCCATTTTAATTCTCAGGTTAATATCTCAAGGAATAAGCAGGATGGTGAAAAATCTTGCCAACAAAAGTTGTCAGGTTTCAGGGGGATCAAATTACCGTGACCTTGAATTTAACCTTAAAGTCAATTATCAAGGTCATTTCAAGAGCGACCTTGATTTTTTAATTTTTATTACAGTTTTATATTGCAAATCTGCAATAAAAAATATCGGTTTCCATTTAAAAAATCAAGAGTGACCTTGATAATTGACTTCATGCCAAATTCAAGGTCACCATAGTTTGATCCCTCGAAACCTGATAACTTTACGAAATATTTTTTTTTATAAAAGTTGAATTAAAAAAATTATGCCTTGTACATTAAAAAAAACATTGTATAAATAAATAATTTTTTAATAATTTCCAACTTTGTAATGCCTGCCTACTAACACAAAATGATACAAAATAATACACAGGGTGTCCCCTTAATATTGCGAATAAATAGGGGGAGTTTCCTTAACCAAAAATAAGAGAGAAAGTTCCTATAAACATATGTCCGAAAATGCTTCGTTTTGGAGATACAGGGAATTGAAATTTAGAGAAAATACAAGGTTTTTACTAATAATCTGGAGAACCCTAATTCCGATTTTTTTTAAATTTGGTATGTTTGTTTATAAAAATGGTAGATGTCTTCTGACGTAATTTGATTTATTTTATCTATTCTAGCGGCGTCCGGGGACTCACTCCTGTTGATATTAATAAGTAAAAATATGACACTTAAGAAAAAGCAGTGACGTCTCATATGTTTCATATCTCTATATTAACGGGACACCCAACAGATCTCGTAAGAAAAGCAGTTTTACTAAACTCTTATAGCTTAAAAGCTATATTAAAGTTCGCTCGCAAAACTTTGCTTTTCTAACTTGTTTAATATACTAATAAAAAGTCCTTTTTGAAGTATGTCAATATTTTTACGTGAAATCCCAATAATAGACCTGTGTTTTTTAGCTACATAATAGGCATTTATGTCCCATTTTAGATGTGAATCAATGTAAATTTCTAAATATTTCAAGTTGAATGTATATGTATGGTCTGTTTACCATCCCTTATATCCAGAACACTATATGTTGGTAATTTATTTTTATGATGAAAATGTAATAAAGAATGTTTATCAAAATTTATAGTAGTCATATTGTTAAAAAAATGTTTGAGAAATCTTTTTCTACCTTATTTTTCAGCATAGACCAGTTAGAAATTGTATAACATATAATCGTATCATCAGCAAATACAATTATTTGACTTGGGTTTTCTAAGTAAAATAGGTTATTCACATATATTATAAATAGCAAAAGTACCAGGTCCTTGGGGAACACCATATTTAATTGTACTTGGATTACATATTTAAACATACATATTCAATTCTTTTCTGTAAATAGGTACGAAATAATTTCAAATTAACTCCATGTTAGCCTAGATCTTCTAAAGAGGTAAAAAGTTTTGAAAAGTTGATTGTATTGAATGCCTTAGCTAGAAAATAACCAGCGAAGTATTGTTTATCTAATGAATTATATAAAGCTTCTTGTTAAACGAATAATTTCATCCTGGGTGGACATGCTTTCTTGAAAACCGTAGCGATTTTTAAAAATCTTAATCTGTATTTTATGACCTTTCCAAATATTTTTGTGAAATTGGTTATCAGCGATATCGGCCTATATTAGTTGCCTCTAATTTATTGCCCTTTTTATATACGGGATGTTAACGAAATAAGTACTCAAAATTGGAGAGTATGTAAAACATGTCGAAATATGATGAAAACCTTAGTAGAATTTTTGTCAGGGGTGGCTCCTAAGGGAGATACAGCCTCTTGAAGGGGTAACTCAGGAAACAGTTTTTATTGCATAACTTCAAAACGGTTTAATATTAAATCGCGAAATTTTGGGGTTGTATTACTATTTGTATGCTTAATAATTGGCATAATATATAAAAATCAAAATTTGCTACAGGGGCGTAAGAAAATGCGGGGCCATGGGGCAAATTTTACAATTTGTTTTGTACGCAATTTTTTCTATTTCCCGAATCGAAATTATGAAAATTTATCATATTTTGCATAAAAAAGGTACTCTTGTTAGATTTTAACTGAGCCGTTTTCTAGTAAAATCCATTTCAATAATTCATTGCTTGCTCAAAAATTCCAACTACAAAATAAATGTATCAAATTGTGCCAAGAGAAAATTACATTACATTAAAGGAGAGAACACATTAGGCGGTCGCGGTCTATTCTGGGCTGAGTTAATTGCAATCTTTTTTAGGAACGAATGCATTAAGGTCGATACACACATTTCCGCACCGAATCCACACCGTGTCCGTACCGAGCCCGTTCCGTAGCACGGCCGAGTCTCGGTCCGTTGTCTACAAGCCACACATCTCCAATACACGGTCGTATGTTGGCCGTGTCGCGATCTCGTTCAAACCTCAGTTTGCTTAGAATCGTAAGGCGACTGGTTCGAAAGAACAAAAATGTTCTCCACCTTTTCTAATAGGGAATTGGTAATAGTCGCTATTGTACTAGACGAAGAGGAAAAGGAAGAAGAAAAAAATGGTATAAAACGGAAAAGAAATAACTGGGTACACAGTCCTTGGAAAATAAGGCAAATTGAAGGGGAGTTCCGCACGTTATTTCCCCATTTGATAGATGATGAATCAAAATTTTATCAATATTTTAGAATGACAATCTACATTTCATAAGCTACTGACGAAGCTGCAGAAAAGACTGAAGAGGCAAGATGCCTTTTGGAGGCTGTCAATTACACCAGAAGAAAGGTTGGCGGTATGTTTAAGGGAAGTTATTTATCATTTTTTAATTTCATAAAGTAGATTATTAGGTTAGTAGTAAACTGAAACTCTTATATACATATAATAGGAAACTAAAATATTTTTATTTTCGATTTTGATAAAACGAATAAAAATATTCAGACAATATTAGATTACACAAAAAGATTATCACCTCGATCAGCCCGGGACCGCACCGTCTCCGTAAAAAATTAAAACAAAACTACTCCCGCACGGTGCAAACGCGGATCGGTATCGGCGCCCGGGCGCGGTGCGGGAATGTTAAGACTACGCTATATGATTCCACGGTACAATTCACCGCCGTTACACGGACGTACTAAGGAGCGGGCTCGGTGCGGATACGGTGCGGACTCAGTGCGGAAATGTGTGTCCCGACCTTTAGGCAGTCACGGTCCCGTCCCGTCCTGTCACATCGCAGTCCGTTCTGGCCTGAGCCTTCGAGCATATCTCTCTGAGCTGATCGCGGTCTTTATATTACAAAATCCGTCACATTTGACAATTGCATACAATCGCGCTCTCCTTTAAATAGTTGCAGTATTGTTTTAGTAGTGAAAATGAGTTCTATGGAAGAGGTGTATTTATCAGCGGAAAAACATATTTAGGGGGTGAAATGCACTCTCAAAATTCGCCCCCAAAAACAGTTTTTTCTAAATATCTGGGGTTCTAAGCAATATTTTGGAAAGAAGCAAAGTGGAAATTACTTCTTATAAAAAACAAATGTTTCACAAGTGATTCCCTCTTTGGGGATTGCTACCCTTATTTTTTATTTCAGANAAATACAGCATTTCTGTTGACAATTCTAAGGAACAATCTTCTATTATTACACAACGTACAAGTTCCTTGACTTCTTTGGATGTACAAAGTGTACGTAAACCAAAACGTTTTGTTAATTCGTCTTCAAAGAAACGGAGTTCCTTTGGAAACCAGCAGCATCCTTCTCAGCAGCGGCAGGTACGGCAACCAGGTGTAAAATTTTTCAGTTCCAGGCAACCTAGCACTTCCAGCAGCAGATCACGACTTCATGGAAATAATGGCATTTGTTCCAGGTGTGGAAGCGTACATGGTAAAAATCAGTGTCCTGCTTTTGGTAAAAAATGTAATTTATGTGGTTTTTCTAATCATTTCGCAAAAATGTGTTTTCAAAAAAATGTTAATTTAGTAGAAAACTGTCAAAATGAAAACTCTGATAATAATGATTATGTATTTATAGGTTGTATTGATTGCAATAATACTGTAGATAATTCTTGGTATGTTTCTTTATTGATAAATAATAATTCTATTAGATTTAAGTTAGATAGTGGAGCACAAGCTAATTTAATAACTATTGGTATATGAGAAAAATTAATTTTAACTCAGAATTTTTAGAGAATACTCAAGTTAAGTTAAAATCGTATACAAATAATAACTTATCTATTTTGGGGAAATGCTTTTTAGAATGTAAATACAAAAACTGGAAAGAAAGATTAGAATTTTTTGTAGTAGAAGATAATTGTCAATGTATTTTGGGTTTAGAATCATGCACAAAATTAAATTTAATTAAAAGGGTTGATGTTTTGAACGAATCTGAAAATTTTTCAAAAAATAATTATAAAAAATTGATAAAAGAAAATAGTATTTTATTTACAGGTATTGGTTGTTTAAAACAGAAATATCACATAGAATTAATTGAAAATGCGAAGCTTGTGGTGCGTCCTGCTAGAAAAATTCCTTTTGCATTATTGGAACAATTTAAAAATAATTTAAATGAAATGGAAAAACAAAAAATTATTAAAAAAATTAATGAACCAACAGATTGGGTAAATTCATTCGTAATAGTTAAAAAAAGGAATGGTTTGCTAAGAATATGCTTAGATCCTTCTGATTTGAATAATGCTATAAAAAGAGAACATTTTCAACTACCTACATTAGATCAAATTATATCTAAATTTTCAGGAGCACGTGTTTTCAGTACATTAGATGCAAATTCTGGATTTTGGCAAATAGCTGTAGACGAGGAGAGTGCAAAATTATGTACATTTGCCACTCCTTTTGGTAGATATTGTTTTTTGCGCCTCCCTTATGGCATAAAATCAGGTCCTGAGGTTTTTCATAAACATTTTAAAAATATATGTAATATAGAGGGTGTTGAACTCTATATAGACGATATAATTATTTGGGGTCGCACACAAGCTGAACATGATCAACGTTTACGTGATGTTTTTGAAATAGCACGACAGCATAATATAACTTTTAATAAAGACAAATGTAAATTTGGTTTAAATGAAATAAATTATATGGGTCATAAAATAACTAAAGATGGATATTATCCAGATAACAGTAAGTTAAAAGCAATAAAAGAAATGCCCCTCCCACAAAATAAAAATGATGTTCAAAGGTTTTTAGGAATGATCACGTATGTTGGACGATTTATACCAAATTTATCAAATTTAACTTCACCTTTGAGAGATATAATAAAAAAAGATAATAAGGTAATTTTTCAATGGTCTGACCAGCATACTAAAGCTTTCAATGAACTAAAAACTATGTTAATGCAAGCACCAGTACTACAATATTATGATGTAAACAAACAAGCAATTATATCAGTAGATGCTTCAAAAGATGGTGTGGGTGCATGTCTTTTACAAAATTCATTACCTTGCGCTTATGCTTCAAAAGCACTTACAGAAACTCAAAAAAGATGGGCACAAATTGAAAAAGAGTTATATGCCATTTTATTTGGATGTGATAGATTTTATGAATATATTTATGGAAAAAAATTTACAGTAGAGACTGACCATAAACCTTTATTAGGTATTTTTAAAAAACCTCTTACATCTTGTCCTGCTAGACTTCAAAGAATCTTAATTCAGTTAAGTAAATATGATTTTGAAATTGTTTACAAACCAGGAAAAGAATTATATCTTGCAGATACTTTGTCCAGAGCTTTTTTACAAAATGATGAAAATGAAAGTCAAACAGATTTTGAAAATGATTTAGAAATTTGTATCATTGATATGCATTTTAATTTAACTGGCAAAAAAAGTGAACAAATATTAAATGAAACGCGTGATGATTCTGAGTTGAAGTTATTAAAACGATTTATTGAAAATGGATGGCCAAATAAAGTCAGTAAAGTTCCTCTAGAAATTCGAAATTACTATAAATTTAAAAGTGAAATAACTGAACGTAATGGTATGTTATTTAAAGGACAACAATTAATTGTTCCTAGAAGTTTAAGAAGACATATTATAAGTAAAATACATTATGGTCATTTGGGTATTCAAAAATGTAAAAGTCGAGCAAAAAATTGTTTTTACTGTCCAGGAATGTGTAAGCAAATAGAGGATACCATCCTATCTTGTAAAATTTGTCTTACTCATAGAATTACTCAACAAAAAGAATCTTTGGTATCACATAATACACCAACCATACCATGGTATAAAATAGGTTGTGATATTTTATATTTAGGAAATGTTATGTATTTATTAGTTGTAGATTATTATACTAAATGGGTGGAATTAATATTGCTGGATGATAACAGTCATTCTAAAACTATTATAAAACATCTTAAAACAATCTTTAGTCGTTTTGGTATTCCGGCAATACTAATTTCGGACAATGGGCCTCAATTTAGTTATATAGATTTTAAATTGTTTTCTGAAGAATATGAATTTACGCACATCAGATCTAGTCCTAATTATCCCCAATCTAATGGGATGGTAGAACGTCAAAAACAAACGTTAAAGAAAATTTTATATAAAGCCATAGAGGATAAAAAAGATTTAAATTTAGTTTTATTAATGTATCGTAATAGTCCATTAGAGTCAGGTTTTTCTCCTGCAGAACTTCTTATGTCACGTCATTTAAGAGATATTTTACCAACAACACAAAATTATCTTAAACCTAGACATATACCTTTTCAGAAGTATAACAAGAGAATAAAAACCAGTCAACAAAAACAAAAAAATATTTACAATAAAAATTCTAAAGATAGAGTTCCGTTATATATTAATCAAGATATTAGATATCAAGATAAGTTAAAATCACAATGGAAATTTGGTAAAGTTATTAATAGACAAAGAAATAGATCATATGTTATACAAAACAATAATGGTACTAATGTAATAAGAAATCGTAGGTTTATCGAACCTGTACCGAATTCTAGTGAAAATCAATGTGATGATGACATAATTTACATAAGTGACACCGATCAGGGAAGTGTTGTGGAATAAGTCCTGAAAATATTTGTTTATCTCAAAATTCTAGATATGGCAGAAAAATTATAAAACCTGATAGATTAGTTTATTCCCAGTTATAAGTTTTGTTAGTTCTCAGTTATTAATTATTTATATTGACTGTATGCCACATTTAAGTAATATAGCAATTTTAAATAAAAAAAAGGGAGATGTCATGAATGAAGTTGGTATTTACTTATAATATTGAATAGTATAAAAAAGTATCCTTGTACTGAACTGAAAAAGGAATTTGAATAAAACTCAGTATCTCTCAGACAGTCGTTTGATTTATAATTTCATTTGATTTTTTTTTGATGTTTATTTATGACGGTTTGAGTGTACGTTGGAGAGTCCCTGTGTGTGTGGAGTCGGTCGTAGGTATATGGATACGCATCTGGTCGCCGGCGCAAGCAGCCGCCGTAGACTCTTCCTGGAAGGTTGGTGCGTCCGGCGGCGCTCTTGACGTAATGCTTAAAATAGGTATTTTTTATTGCAGATTCGTATTCTGCGGAAAAAATATGTAACTTTTGTATGAAATATTTTTTGAAAATGCTTCGTTCTCTCGCCAGAGTGCGCTGTACTGTTACTGTTCCATTTTAATTCTCAGGTTAATATCTCAAGGAATAAGCAGGATGGTGAAAAATCTTGCCAACAAAAGTTGTCAGGTTTCAGGGGGATCAAATTACCGTGACCTTGAATTTAACCTTAAAGTCAATTATCAAGGTCATTTCAAGAGCGACCTTGATTTTTTAATTTTTATTACAGTTTTATATTGCAAATCTGCAATAAAAAATATCGGTTTCCATTTAAAAAATCAAGAGTGACCTTGATAATTGACTTCATGCCAAATTCAAGGTCACCATAGTTTGATCCCTCGAAACCTGATAACTTTACGAAATATTTTTTTTTATAAAAGTTGAATTAAAAAAATTATGCCTTGTACATTAAAAAAAACATTGTATAAATAAATAATTTTTTAATAATTTCCAACTTTGTAATGCCTGCCTACTAACACAAAATGATACAAAATAATACACAGGGTGTCCCCTTAATATTGCGAATAAATAGGGGGAGTTTCCTTAACCAAAAATAAGAGAGAAAGTTCCTATAAACATATGTCCGAAAATGCTTCGTTTTGGAGATACAGGGAATTGAAATTTAGAGAAAATACAAGGTTTTTACTAATAATCTGGAGAACCCTAATTCCGATTTTTTTTAAATTTGGTATGTTTGTTTATAAAAATGGTAGATGTCTTCTGACGTAATTTGATTTATTTTATCTATTCTAGCGGCGTCCGGGGACTCACTCCTGTTGATATTAATAAGTAAAAATATGACACTTAAGAAAAAGCAGTGACGTCTCATATGTTTCATATCTCTATATTAACGGGACACCCAACAGATCTCGTAAGAAAAGCAGTTTTACTAAACTCTTATAGCTTAAAAGCTATATTAAAGTTCGCTCGCAAAACTTTGCTTTTCTAACTTGTTTAATATACTAATAAAAAGTCCTTTTTGAAGTATGTCAATATTTTTACGTGAAATCCCAATAATAGACCTGTGTTTTTTAGCTACATAATAGGCATTTATGTCCCATTTTAGATGTGAATCAATGTAAATTTCTAAATATTTCAAGTTGAATGTATATGTATGGTCTGTTTACCATCCCTTATATCCAGAACACTATATGTTGGTAATTTATTTTTATGATGAAAATGTAATAAAGAATGTTTATCAAAATTTATAGTAGTCATATTGTTAAAAAAATGTTTGAGAAATCTTTTTCTACCTTATTTTTCAGCATAGACCAGTTAGAAATTGTATAACATATAATCGTATCATCAGCAAATACAATTATTTGACTTGGGTTTTCTAAGTAAAATAGGTTATTCACATATATTATAAATAGCAAAAGTACCAGGTCCTTGGGGAACACCATATTTAATTGTACTTGGATTACATATTTAAACATACATATTCAATTCTTTTCTGTAAATAGGTACGAAATAATTTCAAATTAACTCCATGTTAGCCTAGATCTTCTAAAGAGGTAAAAAGTTTTGAAAAGTTGATTGTATTGAATGCCTTAGCTAGAAAATAACCAGCGAAGTATTGTTTATCTAATGAATTATATAAAGCTTCTTGTTAAACGAATAATTTCATCCTGGGTGGACATGCTTTCTTGAAAACCGTAGCGATTTTTAAAAATCTTAATCTGTATTTTATGACCTTTCCAAATATTTTTGTGAAATTGGTTATCAGCGATATCGGCCTATATTAGTTGCCTCTAATTTATTGCCCTTTTTATATACGGGATGTTAACGAAATAAGTACTCAAAATTGGAGAGTATGTAAAACATGTCGAAATATGATGAAAACCTTAGTAGAATTTTTGTCAGGGGTGGCTCCTAAGGGAGATACAGCCTCTTGAAGGGGTAACTCAGGAAACAGTTTTTATTGCATAACTTCAAAACGGTTTAATATTAAATCGCGAAATTTTGGGGTTGTATTACTATTTGTATGCTTAATAATTGGCATAATATATAAAAATCAAAATTTGCTACAGGGGCGTAAGAAAATGCGGGGCCATGGGGCAAATTTTACAATTTGTTTTGTACGCAATTTTTTCTATTTCCCGAATCGAAATTATGAAAATTTATCATATTTTGCATAAAAAAGGTACTCTTGTTAGATTTTAACTGAGCCGTTTTCTAGTAAAATCCATTTCAATAATTCATTGCTTGCTCAAAAATTCCAACTACAAAATAAATGTATCAAATTGTGCCAAGAGAAAATTACATTACATTAAAGGAGAGAACACATTAGGCGGTCGCGGTCTATTCTGGGCTGAGTTAATTGCAATCTTTTTTAGGAACGAATGCATTAAGGTCGATACACACATTTCCGCACCGAATCCACACCGTGTCCGTACCGAGCCCGTTCCGTAGCACGGCCGAGTCTCGGTCCGTTGTCTACAAGCCACACATCTCCAATACACGGTCGTATGTTGGCCGTGTCGCGATCTCGTTCAAACCTCAGTTTGCTTAGAATCGTAAGGCGACTGGTTCGAAAGAACAAAAATGTTCTCCACCTTTTCTAATAGGGAATTGGTAATAGTCGCTATTGTACTAGACGAAGAGGAAAAGGAAGAAGAAAAAAATGGTATAAAACGGAAAAGAAATAACTGGGTACACAGTCCTTGGAAAATAAGGCAAATTGAAGGGGAGTTCCGCACGTTATTTCCCCATTTGATAGATGATGAATCAAAATTTTATCAATATTTTAGAATGACAATCTACATTTCATAAGCTACTGACGAAGCTGCAGAAAAGACTGAAGAGGCAAGATGCCTTTTGGAGGCTGTCAATTACACCAGAAGAAAGGTTGGCGGTATGTTTAAGGGAAGTTATTTATCATTTTTTAATTTCATAAAGTAGATTATTAGGTTAGTAGTAAACTGAAACTCTTATATACATATAATAGGAAACTAAAATATTTTTATTTTCGATTTTGATAAAACGAATAAAAATATTCAGACAATATTAGATTACACAAAAAGATTATCACCTCGATCAGCCCGGGACCGCACCGTCTCCGTAAAAAATTAAAACAAAACTACTCCCGCACGGTGCAAACGCGGATCGGTATCGGCGCCCGGGCGCGGTGCGGGAATGTTAAGACTACGCTATATGATTCCACGGTACAATTCACCGCCGTTACACGGACGTACTAAGGAGCGGGCTCGGTGCGGATACGGTGCGGACTCAGTGCGGAAATGTGTGTCCCGACCTTTAGGCAGTCACGGTCCCGTCCCGTCCTGTCACATCGCAGTCCGTTCTGGCCTGAGCCTTCGAGCATATCTCTCTGAGCTGATCGCGGTCTTTATATTACAAAATCCGTCACATTTGACAATTGCATACAATCGCGCTCTCCTTTAAATAGTTGCAGTATTGTTTTAGTAGTGAAAATGAGTTCTATGGAAGAGGTGTATTTATCAGCGGAAAAACATATTTAGGGGGTGAAATGCACTCTCAAAATTCGCCCCCAAAAACAGTTTTTTCTAAATATCTGGGGTTCTAAGCAATATTTTGGAAAGAAGCAAAGTGGAAATTACTTCTTATAAAAAACAAATGTTTCACAAGTGATTCCCTCTTTGGGGATTGCTACCCTTATTTTTTATTTCAGAAAAACTATAATTTTCAAACATTTTTTATATATAGGTACAAAATTTATATATGCTCAAAAAGAATTAAAAATATGATTTATGTAAACAAATTGACAAAATTAAATTGACCTGTTTTAGGGTTTTCATTAAAATCTCTTTTTAGGGGGTGAACAACCCCCTAGTGCGAGAAATGTCTGTACGATTAGAATTAACATTATAAAATAAAAAGTTTTTACTTTTTCTTTAATCATACGAATAATTTTTTCTATTACCCTAAAACGGATTTAAACGGATGCAATTCATGATGCATTTCCGTGATATCTCGGGTTCTAATGATTATTTTGGAATGAAACAAAGTGGAAACTACTTCTTATAAAAAAGCAGATGTTTCACAAGCGATTCCGTGTTTGGAGGTTGTAACCCTTATTTTTTATTTCGGAAAAAATGTATTTTTCAAACAAAATGGAAATTATTTCTATTGAACAGAACGAATGATTCACAATCAATCTTGCCTGTAATTTGTTTTTTTTTTAGTGAAAATTTATGAAAATAAGAAATAAGTTATACTTATGATGGTAAAATTATTTTTACCATCTACAAACCGGAGGATGCAATCCCTAATGTTCAATTGCCTGTGAATCGTCCTATTTAGTAGAGGCCGTTTTTCATTTTGTTTATTAAAAGAAATTGATAGGGCCAATAGAGGATAGTGCCAACTTGACTTTTGACATTTTTATTTGAATGCTCGTTATTTTAATCTTTAAAGATAATATTTAAATATTATTAGGAAATCTTTGGGTATTATCCGTTTTTTTTTAAATAGTTTTTATAACAGTAACTGAAATATGTGGATTTTCATTTTCATATCGATAACCGGAACTGTGTGTACATATAGTAATACCTATTTGTTTGAATCAAAATTTTACTGTTTTTGAAAATTGAATATTTGAAAATATTGTTCCAATACTTATGAAAATGAGTTCTATGGAAGAGGTATTTTTATTGGTTCTTCTATTTAAAATGGAAGAAAAGCGCCAAAGAAAAAAGCACGCAAGATTTTGGATTCATCCAATTAACAGAAGCAGAAAGTAGAGGTTGAATTTGAAACTTTATTAAAAAAAAAATTGTTATTGGATGAACAGCGAGTTTTTCAGTACTTCCGTATGTCATCTAGAAAATACAATGAGCTACTAGAGATTATTCACGAAGACATTTAGTTGCAAAACACAAGATTTAGACGCTGCATACTACCTGTAGAAAGGTTGGCCGTCTGTCTAAGATAATTTCTTTTAAATTTCATTTCGTTTCGTTGCCGATTTACTTCGATTTTAAACGATTCATAGAATTGGCATGGTGCGCGATCATCAAAAACATTCGCACTACCCTCTCTAACTCGTCTCGATCGCATCGCGGTCTCCCGAGTAGGGTGAGCTGCCTCCCCCATAGAAATTCGAAAAGAGTACAAAAATTTTCTTAAGCTAAGACAATCTTTAGATTTGAAATTTTTAATAAAATATTTTATTTTCTTAAACTTTAATTTTGAAAATCAATACACTACTTTATTAAAAAAAAACAATTGTAATAAATTAGTATAAATATTTGTTTACAAAAGAATTTAAAAATATAAAATTTTATGTTAAAAAGTAGCACATTTTCATATTTTAAAAATTTAGCTCTGGAATTTTACCTAACTTTCATTAAGAAAAAATGTCTGGTTCTTCTGCTATTGACTATCAAAGTTTTTGAAAAAAAAAAATATATTTTTTGCAATATCTGGAGAATGTTAATATGGATTTTAATGAAACTTGCTGTGGATTTGTTACTAACTAAAACTCATGTTTTGATGAAGCAACCGCTTCCATCTGCCTCGAGCTAGTGGTACATTCTTGAGTGTCTTGCTACAAGAATTATCAGAACTTTTTAGTTGGTCGCTGGAATTAATTCATTTTCTTTTTATTGATGCATCAATCCTTTTTCGAGATTTTCGTGCCCTTGGTAAAATCTTGTAACATTCATAGTTTTTACGCAATTTTTTTTCAATTTTAGACAATCATTATAACTACTACTCAAGTACAATAAATACTCACTACAATTACTACTATCGTAGTAAGCGATAATGTCATTTTATAATAAATGAATTGTCAATCAATTCGTTTCGAATGGCGTTTTCTAATGAAGAGATGACCGACTGATCAAAGTCTTAGGGTTTTGTGAAGCCAATTTGGGTGGGAGCGTACGCGTCTACGCGGCGCGATACCCAAATCGACGGGTTCCAGATTACCGATTTACATGGATTGAAAAGAGTTTGCGGGAGACTGGGCAATTTGGTGTTTGAGCCGTTGACTGTGTGGGTTGTCCTCAAGTACGAAATGCAGCAGTTGAGGGACAGGTTTTAAATAGGGTCGCTGAAGATCCAATTATCAGTACTCGCCGTTTGACAGTGGAATTTGGGGTACCAAGTACAATTAATGGCATCAGCAGCTTTTACTATACCATTTTGAGAGAAGACTTCAATTTCGCCCCTTTATTTAAGGAGCATCGGCACGCGATCCAAATTTCACCAGCCGAATTTTATTCACCATTACGCAGAAGAAATACCTCAAGCGAGGCGTATTAACCACTTTCAGGTGGAATTTCCAATAAATGTTTGGGCCGGGATCATCAGTGACATCCTTCTGGGTCCGTATGTCATGCCGCGCCGCTTGAATAGCGAAAATTATTTCAATTTTCTGACGAATACTTTTCCGGTTCTAATGGAAGATGTCCCTCTCGATCTTCGTGGTCAGATGTGGTTCATGCACGATGATGCTCCTCCGCAGTTTAGTGCAAATGTAACTGCACATTTAAATAATACTTTTCCACACAAGTGGATCGGAAGAAGATGTTCCTGTCGAAGGCCCCCCAGGTCCTCCAACTTAACGTTGTTAGATTTTTTAGAGGCGGACGTAATACGGAAAGATAAAAAAATGTTGAGGATGGCTCAATTCAATTTCAATCGAAGGATTCAGCTATGCTTCCGGGAAAATGGGGGGCATATCGAACATGTCTTGTAATTCCACCATCATATATCGTATCTATGTAACTATCATCCAGTTTCAATAAAATTATGTCTTTCCTAAGTACGTCTTTACATTTTTTGAGTGTTAACAAAAAATAAATCTAATGAAGTAAAATGATATTCAATCCGCATTGCGACAGACTTTAAAGTTGCGACCATTTTACTTTCAATATTGATATCCTAGGTAAAAGAATTGGCAATTATTATTAGAGAAAGCTACTTCTTGTAAAAGAGCAGATTTACTGCGATACATTTAAAACTGTTAAATCGCAACGAAACAGAAAACAATTTTTTGCGTAAAAACTATGAATGCTACAAGATTTTACCAAGATACTTACTACGATAGTAGTGATTGTAGTGATTATTTGTTGTACTTGAGTAGTAGTTATAATGATTGTCTAAAATTGAAAAAAAAAAATGCGTAAAAACTATGAATGTTACAAGATTTTACCAAGGGCACGAAAATCTCGAAAAAGGATTGATACATCAATAAAAAGAAAATGAATTAATTCCAGCGACCAACTAAAAAGTTCTGGTAACTCTTGTAGCAAGACACTCAAGAATGTACCACTAGCTCGAGGCAGATGGAAGCGGTTGCTTCATCAAAACATGAGTTTTACTTAGGAACAAATCCACAGCAAGTTTCATTAAAATCCATCGTAACATTCTCCAGATATTACAAAAAACATATTTTGTTTTCAAGAACTTTGACAGTCAATAGCAGAGGAACCAGACATTTTTTCTTACTTGAAGTTAGGTCAAATCCTCTTCGTTTGAGCCAAATAATATCGCAGTACCTTTTTGATCATGTGCTTATGGGACACCCTGTATAGGGGGAATGAAAAATAGAAGAACAGAAGAATAAAAAACTGGCTGAGAAATATACTATGGTACAAAATCGTCTCAATGGCCTAGCAATGTTGTGTAAACACAGAAAGCTTATTTTTGACGACCATGAAGATTTTATTAATAAAGTGGTCGACAAATTTTCAAAAAATCCGGAAAGATTATGTTTTACCTAATTTTCGTTGAATTTCTTTATTTTTTTAGTTATTTATATATTTTTTATGTTTTTCTTGTATTAAAAAGGATTATTAAAAATATTTCTACAAAAAAATTCACTGTACCTATTTCTACCTATAATTTATATTTCTCCCATGCTCTCTCTTATCTTGCCCCCTAGCCCATTTGCTGGCGACGCCCTTGCTCCCGAGATACATTAGAAAACATTTGAAGGAACTCTACCGCTCGCGATCGCGACTAGCACGGTCCGCGATGCGACGGGACCGCGACCGCCTAGTGCGTTCTCGCCTTTAGAGAGATAAAATAATATCTCGGTTGGACTCGATTATTTCGAAAAAAGTTTCAGACAAAAATTGTAGGGCACCAAGTGGGCCATTGAAAAGCTTACGACTTCCGGTCTAGACCAGAAGTTGTGTTTTTAAACCGGAAGTAGATTTTCTAAGATGGAAACACCCATTTTTTACCACGGATTTCGATTGAAAAACGAAGAGGAAAAACTTTTTGTTCTTATTATTTTTTCGATTTAACCCACATATTTTGGCCCTAAAAAACAAAAAAAAAACAAGAATCTTAAGACATATAAAAATTGTAGGGTGAAAAGAGAGCTGTCTTGACATGACCTTGACCTTGACTTCAAGGTCGTTTGAAGATCAAATTCAAAATTTTTTTCGGCAAATCATAAAAATCCTCAAAAAATCTGAAGAAATTCTTCATTTCATCGAAAACAAGCACCCCAAAGGGAATAAAAAACTACTACGTCCACGTCATGTCAAGATAACTCCCTTTTCACCCTTTTGTATGATACACTTTTTTAAAATGATCCCAACAAGGTACTCCGTTTTCTCAAGATTCTTGTTTTTTTGTTTTTTTAAGTATAGAAGGTATTTTTTTTTCGTTTTTCAATCGAAATCCGTGGTAAAAAATGGGTGCGTCCATTAAAAAAAATGTAAAAACAACACTTCCGGTCTAGACCGGAAGTCGTAATATGGGCCTTTCAATGGCCCCCTCGGTGCCCTACAATTTTTGTCTGAAACTTTTTTCGAAATAATCGAGTCCAACCGAGATATTATTTTGTCTCAAGATAAATTTTGGTCTTTTTTTATATGGTTTATTTTACTATATGAACAAATCATAACAATATACAGGCTGTTACAAATTTGCTTCTCACTATAGGGGTCTCGGAAACGGTAAGAGGTACGAAGTAGCTTAAATGGAGGCAAAGTTGCGTAATCAGGAGGCCAACATTATGCTTCTAAAAAATCAAGACTAACATGATTAGTTTTCGAAATATTTGAAAAAAAAAATTTTGGAAATCCGTTTTTGTTTCATTTCAGCCTTGTTTGAGGTGATATTGAAAAAAGAAGAATAGCTTTAATGTAACGTTTCGTCTCTTCAGGTCCATTATCAACTTAATTTTTTTAAAAACGACCCTGGAAATTTTATTACATTGCTGTACTGCCTCAGCCCGAATAAGATTCAGACGTTTTGTCTCGAAAAATTCATTTTCAGTGTTTTCGTTCCAAATTTATTTAATTTTTTTATTTAGATTTCTTTGTTTATTGAATTATGTATCGTACACTGTAAGTTTTGTTAGACCCTGTAAAATCCATCTTTTTCAATATCACCTCGAATAAGGTTGGAATGAAACAAAAAGGGATTTCCAAAATGTCGGTTTTTTTTTCAAATATTTCGAAAACTAATCATGTTAGCCTTGATTTTTTAGAGGCATAATGTTGGTCCCCTGATTATGGAACTTCGCCGCATGTATGTACAAAAAGAAATTGAATTGAATTGAAAGAAATTAATAAAATGTTATAATATCTATTTTATATCAGCAAATTCAACTGCTTTTGTCGCTCTTGTTATTATTAATTATTAAGATTTATTTGTGATTTTAATTAATAAAATAATTTGACATATCTGATGTTACAACAACTATTCCAAATTTGGTCGACTGACGTGTAAACACATTTGGGACCATCTTACCCAGTTTCTACGAACTAATACAAATGTTGTCTTGCTTCACCATAACACAAATGCTTCACCCACCATGACACAAATGTTGTCTAACTTCACCATCAATTTTTGACACTTGAAAAACTAAAATTTGGAAAAAGACACATCTCTACGATAATTTTAACACTTTTAAATTAGCATCTTCCTGAATGTAATAGCTCAAACTTTTATGTATTCGAACTACAAAAATTAATGTTTAAATATTATTTAAATCCATTATCAACTTCCAGGCGCATATTGCGTTCAAAGTTAATGAAGTTTTTAAGAAAGTTACAAATCACAGTTACATAGTTAAAAAAAATACTAACAACTTACATTTTTGTTTGTTTTGTTGTCTTTATTGAATACAAGTTTAAATGTGTAAAAACAAACGCACAAAGTTTTTGTGTGAAGAGTCGTCCGAGAAACTCATTTTGAAACATTAAACCTCTCCGTTTTCACTCAATCTTAGTTGAAATCTGATGTACGGGCGAAATTAGGCATTGTTAACCTGGACAGCAGAGTCGTTCTGATAAAACCATCTATAGACTCAGCTCCGCAAACTTTTTCTGAGGCTTCCGTCACGAGTTTGACACATTGTTCAACTGCCTGTATGTGAACTGGGAACGGGAACGTTTTGAATGTTATAATTTAGGCCAATCAATAGAGCATTAAATGAGTGATTCCGTGACAAAAATACTAGTAGCAAACGGATTGTGTCATCATATAAAACACTGTGTAAATATATGTTTATATGTTTCCTAATCCAATTTAATTGAACCATTAATTACCATTAATTAATTCTTTATAAACATTTTTATGCAAAAAACTCATTTTTTTTAGTTTTTGCTTATAAAACCTAAACTAACGAATCAGTCTGAATGCCATAAAAAGACAATTTGTAAGAATCGAAATACGAATAAAACGAGAGGTCGATCGATCCGGTCGGATAATTAGAAACGAAGAAAATCCCGAAAAATCGGGATATTTAGCGTTTTTTTAAATATTCATTACTCTGCCATTTTTTAAGTTGTACAGCTGACCCTGTGCGCAAAAGTAGTGAATTATTTGCACTTTAAATGTGCACAAAGCAGGCGCTATCGGACCATTGGCTCTGGCACAATTGAAATTTGAACTTTTTGGTGCACTACTTTGCAAAACTTCTGGATGCGTTGGAGGTGGTCCGATTTTAATTTTTCAACTGGATTTTAAAAGTAGAAATATATATACCTATTACAAAACGTATATTCTAATTTCCCGATAAAATGATGCAAAATAGGTGAAAAATTCCTCCAAACATGCTAAAAAACGGCCGAGCGTGCGTACGCGGTCGAATAGTAGGGGAAGATTGGGAGAAATAATAATTTATTACCCATGCAGGATAAGTTCTATATTTCCGCTTGTTTTTAGGTCGGTAAATAGCTGTTTGCCTACTCTTTATTTACATTTATTTGCGTGCGGTAATTATACTCGTCACACGCAAATTGATAATAAAACACACAAAAGTTAAATAGGGACAGGCTTGCAAAAAATGTAATAAAATTTCCAGGGTCGTATTTAAAAAAATGAAGTTGATGATGGTCCTGGAGAGACGAAACGTTACATATAAAAATTGATATTCGATAGAAGGCAAAAAGTCATGAGTCATGAGAAAGTGTTCTTCTTTTTTCAATATCACCTCAAATAAGGCTCACATTAAACAAAAACGGATTTCCAAAATTTCGTTTTTTTTTCAAATATTTCGAAAACTAATCATGTTAGCCTTGATTTCTTAGAGGAATAATGTTGGTCCCCTGAACGCATCTTTGCCCCCATTTAAGCTACTTCGTACCTCTTACCGTTTCCGAGATTCCTGTAGTGAGAAGCGAATTTGTAACAGCCTGTATATACCGTAATACACTAGTACCATAAATAACTATTATTTAATATTATTTTTATTATATCCGTAAAGAGAAATAAACCGATGAAATTTGCATTTTTTCTCAGCCTATCTAAAAAATGCCACTTTCATTTACTTTTGTTTTTTTTCCAAAAAATAATTAAATTACACAGAGTAGATTTTCGGGACGTCCTTTAGGGGCTGTATCTCCCTAGGGGGACCTCTCTAGGGAAATTTTTTATAGGAACTTGTCATGTTGTTTCCTGTATAAATCCGAGAGCTTGTCCACATATTCTGGGACACCCCTATAAATTTCATATTTTTGTTTCGCGCAATAAATTAACAAATTCGTTTATAGTTGATTCATATCATTGATTCATATTAGTATCAACTTTCTATTTATTTTTAGAGAGCTGATAATAGAGAAGACCAAAACCGATGGATGCAAGGAATAATGTCAGCTTTAAATCAAAACAAAAATGCTAAGAAACTAAGCCACTTCCGTTATTCTCTAGATGAATTGTCCCAACAAGCACCAAATAAAAATGCCTTAAGAAGAAAAAATACTATACCGCCACAGTCAGACTCATCAAAAAATGAATCCGATAATGATAAAGGAATTATACGAAGGTTGCAAAAAATCGGAGCCCATTCTTATGGTGGAAGCATGGGTGCAATTAATCAAATAGAAAGTAAAAGTCAAAAAGCAAGCAGTTCTACCGAAACAGAAAATTTATCTTCCTTCAAAAGTAGTGTGTCAGTAGAAAACAATCAGTATGGTATGATAAAGAAAAATACTAATTCTGAAAACACTGAAATCAGAAAAGGACCACGCCTTAACGAAAATATTTATGAAAGAATATCGGGTGATTCTTCGATATCAATAAATAGTAAAGAAGTTAATTATTGCATCCGTGATCAAACTAATATAAATTATAATGAAACTTCGGCAATAAATACTAAAATTATGTCATGTGATACGGAAAATAACAGTAGGCCAACTACTTTTCTGTTAGAAAACGAAACATACGGAGGAATTCCGTTAAATTCTGAAAACAATGATTCACAAAATAGAATTAGACAAACTAGTTTTATTTTAGAAAATAATCAGTACTGCGATATAGAAAAAATAATAAAATTTCCAGATTCAGAAGTAATATATGCAGAACCAAAATGTAGTTCTGCCACTGATCACAATAAAAATAATTTGACGTTAAATAAAATAAAAGGAGAAGAAAATGCATACTCGATTATTAAACTATACGATTCTGAAAAAAATACTGTTAATTCTCAATATGAAGACACAAAAAAATGTGGAGATTATTTAGAAGCAAAATATCAATCTAAGAAAAATACAAAGCTTAAAAAACACAAATCTAAAAACCAATCCAAAACCATTATAAGCGAGAATAAAAAGGAATTCAAACTAAAAAAGTCTTCTAGTTTTATCAATAGAGTTTGGAGAAAGAAAAAAAAACACACTGAGGAACTGTATGAAAATATTCCAGATTCCCCTGCGGATAAAATTGGATTTACAGATGATGTTGCTGTGCAAATGTTATCAGAACTTCAGAATCTATTAGAAAATAAAATGCCTCTGTTACTCGTAAGTATTGTAGTATTATATATTGAATACAAGTTTAAATGTGTAAAAACAAACGCACAAAGTTTTTGTGNTATATATATATATATATATATAGGATGTCCCAGAATAACGTGTACACCGAAAGACTATAGATTCGTGAACTCAAAATAGGCAGATTTAGGCTAATTCATCTATATCCGAAATCGCTTCGTTTGGCCGTTAGATGACCGCAAAGTTCATGAAAATTTTTTGAATTTTGTAAATGACTCGAATACGTATTATTCGATTTATATTTGATGAGTGGATTTTTGCTTTCAATCTACACATTTTAGTATTATACAAAGTGCTTTTTTTAAATTTACAACTTCTACAAAATTGATGTATGGTGATAATATCCGTTCATAACTTTTCCCTCTTTCGGGCAATAATGACAACTATTTTTTATCTAATAGGTGATACCATTTGGAAGTTTTCGGGCCTCTTGTAGAATTTTGATTAAATAAGCGGTTTAGGTTACGACGATAAGATATACCACCTGCTATTTCATTTTTCGACATTCATTCAAACGGCAAATTAGAGTTATTCACAATGTGCCTAATTTTATTGAAATAATTAGAAAATACAATCAAATACAACGCATTGATAGCATTATTACTGACCCTGTTATTCTACGAAATAGAGTGAATGGGGAATTTTATTTAGAATTTTTGCAAAACACTACCCGAGTTATTAGAAGAATAACGACACGTTATTATTCAGACCTAACAAGTGGTTTATGCATGATGGAGCTCTACCATATTTCACTGTAAATGTCCGGCAGTATCTGAACCAAAGATTTTCGTATCGATGGATCGGTAGTAGGGAGAATACTACTGTTAACTGGCCTGTACGTTCATCAGACTTAACACCTTGCGACTATTATCTTTGGGGCACTCTGAAAACAGCAGTCCACATTTAACACTGAAGGAGAGTTTTGGAGGCATATCGAAATTACCATAAATGTTTTTAACTTAACTTTCTTCGCTGAATTAACCTTTGTTGTAGAAACAATGGCCATGATTTTGAACAGTTTTTATAACAAGTTGTACTAAATTTAATAACATCAACTTTGTTGCTTTTATCTCCAGCATTTTTTTGCATTTGATTGTTTTTACTAATTATCTCGATAAAATGTTGTAAATAACTTTAATTCGTCGTATGTGTGTGTATCCATATCGAAAAATGAAGTAACATGTGGTATATCTTATCGTAGTAAAATACTCATTAAGTATTGGTAAGTACAATGTCTTAAAAATCAAACTGAAATTACCTACAAAATCAGTCAGCAAGATAATGTAGACATTTAAAAAATATTATTTTTGTACCCAAACCGCTCATTTAATCAAAATTCTACAAGAGTTCCAAAAACTTCCAAATGGTATCACCTACCAAATAAAAAATAGTTGTCATTATTGCCCTAAAGAGGAAAAAGTTATGAACGGATATTATCACCACACATCCATTTTGTAGGAGTTGTAAGTTTAAAAAAACACTCTGTATAACACCAAAATGTATAGATCGAAAGCAAAAATAATTAAAATAGATTAATACGTGTTCGAGTTATTTGCAAAATTCAAAAAATTTGAGGTCATCCAGCGGCCAAACGAAGTGATTTTGGATATAGGTGAATTAGCCTACATCTGCCTATTTTGAGTCCACTAATCTGTGGTTTTCCGTTGTACACGTTATTCTGGGACAGGGTGTTTCACGGTGACGGAAAATCATTAGTTAATACCTGAACACTTTGTACATAAAAGGGGTGTAATAACACAGAACCACAAAAAAAAAAGTTGAAAATACCAGAGACTAGACCCATCTATCCTTATGTATTTTGACGCGCTGAAACCGAATCCGGAGTCAAAATTGCTCCATCACCCTCCAGCTTTTTTTAAATCGCGAAAAACTACCCAAACAACACGGAAAATCTTCAAATTTCGCGATTTAAAAAAAACTGGAGGGTGATGGAGCAATTTTGACTCCGGATTCGGTTTCAGCGCGTCAAAATACATAAGGATAGGTGGGTCTAGTCTCTGGTATTTTCAACTTTTTCTTTCTGAATCTGTGCACAGACCCACAGAAAAAAAAGATGCACAGGATCGGCTTACATTTATGGTTAATTTTCTTAATTAATTTTCTCGAAAAAAAATAGAAGCTCTTAGACCATCAGTTGCTTAATAAAAGTTGCTCATTTTCGTGCCCTCTATCACCCATTTCAAGGAACGCACTTATTTCAGATACACCCTATATATATACTTGATAGTAATATCAATTTTAAGTATATTCTACAATTTTTTGTCTATTTATTTCAAATATTTAAGAAATAACTTACGTTAGTTATCTTGTTAGATTTTTATTCTAAAAAATAATGGCATTAGATTTGACAAATAAATTGTCCAATTTGTTGTAAAAAGTGCCACAAATATGAGGAATTATCACAAGTTCTTGAACAATCTTACTATTTAGCGAGATAAAAATAAAAATTACTCGGTTTAAAATTCCATTAGCTCCAGTAATTACTCCTATTATCCATGCTCCCTAAACTAAAATTGTTGCAGTTTATAATAAAGATCAATCTAGATTTTCCAACTCGCAACCTATAAAGAAACGCTTCATTGAATAAAAAAATCCCCTTATCTGTAGAAATCCTTTACAGTAAGTCAAGTGAATAAAATACAAGGTAAAAGATTACCTGGCTGTTGGCATTATGTTTCGTTCCAGAAAAATCCTGCAAGTTGTGCTGCTGGAGGCTTACACCGATTGATTTATTGATTTATTATGTCATCCCTTGTTGTGGTTATTCTCGTGAGTATCGTTAGGTGCTAATTTTTAGCTTGAAAGTAAGATCTATAGTTTGTACAAAGTATCTTCTGCTGGAGCTTTTTGCTTAAAAATATTAAATTCTATAAAATTTAGACGTGAATTTTGTACCTATGTCGAATTGAATTTATCAGTATTTCAAGAATTCAAAATATTGAAAAATTAACAAGAAAATTTAAGTTTACTTAACATTAGTGTAATATTAGGTAAAATGGCATTTTAATCAATTTCATTACACCGGCGTTTACAAATACACAATAAAAAAGTTAATTTGGCAGCAAGTAATGCTAACTTTATCAAATTAAACCTAATTCCAGATCGATGGAACAATATGATTTTATTTACAATGTCAGCAATAAAATATGCACCATTTGAAAAATTGTTTAGATATTACATTAAGTAATCGATTTTTGGAAACTGTAATTGTTGCAGTTGTACGCAACAACGCAACCGCATAGTGTGTTAAGAGTCTGTTCTCTGTACACTGCTAAGGTATCGCTGCGGGGTCGGGTGCACGGGCGTTACAGCTGGAGGCGGAGACTATCGCTCTCCCACTACGATGATTTTACAGTGGACGTATTTAGGTTGATTTAAACGTGAAACTAACGTTACAATTTTTACTTCAATAATTGTGTCAATTTAGAATTAATACAATTATTGTACCGCAATTGTACAAACAAATTTCATCGCAATACAAAATTGAATANGACATTCGTGCAATAAAGTACCTGGCAAATTTTAGCAGGTCGCTTCCACCGTAGTAGCCATTTGAATGGCATAGTGGAAATCAGCGCGATAGATGGAGCCTTTGTGCTTCGCGTACGATATAATTATGATAAAATAGAAACAGGTAGTACGTCTAGCGGTGAATTTTTGTAAATTAAAAACAGAAAGGACATCTAGTAATTTTATTGGAAATTATATTTTAAATGTGTAGAAAACTATTTTAAATGTTATTTGTTTCTATGATAATTATTTGATTAAATTATAATATATTTGACTTAAGTTTTTAATGTCAGTTTTGTCGTTAATACTGTTTTTATTTTTTTTGTATTTAAATCATTTCTTGGATTAATCTTTTGTTATCATTTAGTTCTGTGGCAAAAATTTTAGTTTGATCAAAATTAAAACTATGTTTTTTTCTTTAACATGCTTGTTAAGTGCTGTTGCACAATTTTTAGTATATTTATGGCCCTTTAATCTATTCTCTAAATTTTGTGCTGTCATACCTATATAATGACCAGTGCAATCATTGCATGGAATAGAATATACTACGTGAGATTGTTTTGGTATAGGAGTTTTACTTTTTAAAGGTGTGAAAAATTTATTTGATTGATTGAACGATTTATGAGCAACTAAAATATTGTATTTAGATAAAATAGATTTATTTTTTTCGGATAAAGATTGTACATATGGTAATGCAATATATTGAAAATTGATAGAGTTATGATTAGAAATTATTGGTTTTTGGTTTTTGGATGTATTATAAAAATTGAAGATTCTTTGTTTGATAATTCTGTTATAAAACTTGGGAGGATAATTATTATTTAGTAATATGTTTTTTACTTTATTTATAATTTTAGGCCTATAAATAGGACTAGTTAAATGTAATGCTCTATTGATTAAACCAATAACTACACTTTTTTTGTATGTTATCGGGTGGTGAGAATTGAAATTTAAATATCTACCTGAAGAAGTGGGTTTTGTAAACCATTTAGTTAAAATCTGATTATTTTTGCGGATTAAAGTCAAATCGAGAAAATTAATTTTGTTTTTATTTTCAGTTTCGATAGTAAATTGTAATTTTGGATGAAAATTGTTAAACTCATTTAAAATATTATTAATTTTATTTTCGGGAAGTGCGATAATGCAATCATCAACATATCTTTTGAAAAATAATATATCAAAATTTAAATTATTAATTACTTCTTCT
>NW_019416909.1:173620-178199 GCF_000390285.2 Anoplophora glabripennis
ATGGAATATTTAGAAGAAGTAATTAATAATTTAAATTTTGATATATTATTTTTCAAAAGATATGTTGATGATTGCATTATCGCACTTCCCGAAAATAAAATTAATAATATTTTAAATGAGTTTAACAATTTTCATCCAAAATTACAATTTACTATCGAAACTGAAAATAAAAACAAAATTAATTTTCTCGATTTAACTTTAATCCGCAAAAATAATCAGATTTTAACTAAATGGTTTACAAAACCCACTTCTTCAGGTAGATATTTAAATTTCAATTCTCACCACCCGATAACATACAAAAAAAGTGTAGTTATTGGTTTAATCAATAGAGCATTACATTTAACTAGTCCTATTTATAGGCCTAAAATTATAAATAAAATAAAAAACATATTACTAAATAATAATTATCCTCCCAAGTTTTATAACACAATTATCAAACAAAGAATCTTCAATTTTTATAATACATCCAAAAACCAAAAACCAATAATTTCTAAACATAACTCTATCAATTTTCAATATATTGCATTACCATATGTACAATCTTTATCCGAAAAAATTAAATCTATTTTATCTAAATACAACATTTTAGTTGCTCATAAATCGTTCAATCAATTAAATAAATTTTTCACACCTTTAAAATGTAAAACTCCTATACTAAAACAATCTCACGTAGTATATTCTATTCCATGCAATGCATTGCAATGGTCATTATATAGGTATGACAGCACAAAATTTAGAGAATTGATTAAAGAACCATAAATATACTAAAAATTGTGCAACAGCACTTAACAAGTATGTTAAAGAAAAAAAACATAGTTTTAATTTTAATCAAACTAAAATTCTTTTCAAAGAACCAAATTTTAACAAAAGATTAATCCAAGAAATGATTCAAATAAAAAAAAAATAAAAATAGTATTAACGACAAAACTGACATTACAAACTTATGTCAAATATATCATAATTTTAATCAAATAATTTTCATATAAACAAATAACATTTAAAATAGTTTTCTACACATTTAAAATATAATTTCCAATAAAATTACTAGATGTCCTTTCTATTGTTAATTTACAAAAATTCACCGCTAGGCGTACTACCTGTTTCTATTTTATCATAATTATATCGCTCATTTCATTTCCAACGTATCCACGTACCAACCACATTGTCGATTAAAAATATTTTCCTGGTACGCTTACAACATTTAAAAATGCAAGCTTTTTTCAAATTTAAAATGAAAAAGCACATTATATTGTGAAAAATGTGGAAAAAAATGCGATGACTGATGCATAGTTTTTTAAAAATTTATTCTAAGGATAATAATGGTTGTTTAGGTATGTATATGACAAAATTATATTTTTATTAAATTAATTGTACTTACAGAAAAAAAAAATTTTTCTAAATATTAAGTAGTTTGTTTGTATTTTAGGTTTTATTAATTAACAATAACAGTTTTAACAATAAAAGCCTTTTGAAAAAGTTCCTGATCAGGAACGAAACGTCAAGAAAGAAATAGCTGCTGTTTCTTTTATTCTTTTTTTTTAACCGACTATCACACCAGAACCCAATTCCCAAGAAAATAAATATATTTTAATATTAGACAAAAGGTTCAAGAAGATTTCCACGTTATATATATATATGTATACAGAGTGTTTTTGAATGGAGTAGCATAAATGATACCAGTGAATCTACATTTCAAAAGAACACGATCTGCAAAAAATCACCTTAGTAAAATGTTCACCCCTGAAGAGATATGGGCCATCAAAGTTTCCAAAAAAATTATGAAAATTGGCTGTAATTTGAAAACCAAACGAGGTACAAATAACAAATTTTTTTACGGGTTGTTTACTAATACAGATACAAGTTTTTAACTATTTTTCGAAAATTTTAACCCCTCGAAAGAGGTTGAAATAACCACCCCTCAAGCCATTTTTTGCCATAACTTTTATATTTCGTAAAAACTCGATATCCAAAGACTTCGGGAAACTGGAAAAATACAGCCGCATATTGTAAAGTAAGTAAATTTAAAATCCAGTAACGATAGGTTGTTTGATCAGAGTGCGGCAATAAAATTGGTGGTAAATTCAAATTTCTAGATTTAAACGCTTGCGCAATAGAGATCGGAGTGAAGGAAGTAAATTTAAAGTTGGTTTCGAATTTTATTTAAATCATGCTCTGTCTGAGATTCGAACCCCGAACCTTTGGATTCTAAAGCGAGCCCGTTACCTCTAGACCACCATAGTAGCATTTAACAACAGGAATAATGTGGTTGATATATTGATGCTAAATAATATTTCAGCTATTACTAGAAAATTTACGGTTGGGTAGCGCTTAAAATCTGAGGATAAAAAATTTAATTACTAGAAGAATTCCATGCTATTTAGGAAATGAGTTAATATGAACAAAAATAAAATATGTTTAATACATGCGCAGAACATACTTGTAATTAGTGCCTTATTGGTGGTAAATTCAAATTTGCATTAGCACCTTATATTTCGCTAACGGTTTGAAATAAATAGCTGTGTCACTAAAATTGGGTTAAGATATTTACGAAACATCAATTTTTTTACAAAAGTTTAACACGAAAACGAAGCATTGTCTGTTAAATTTATTGTACATACTAATTAACACCCTGTATAACATTATCTATTTAATTACTAGAAGAATTCTATGCTATTTAGGAAATGAGTTTAATAGAAACCGTTGTTATTATTATCTTAATACTGTCGTGTCAAGTTCATATTAAAGCCCATGTGACCAACGCTAACTACTTATTCTTTTAAATATCAAATTGTATTGAAAAAGCAATAGTTCAGCCTAGGTCTGGGAGAGAACGTATTAAGGAACAAACCAACAGATATAAAAACCTTTTAAGAGTTGTCATGTCGCTTCTTTAAGAACATCCTGTAGACTGCTGCTGCTTCTGAAGTGGCCTGAAGAATGTAGGTGCCTAGAGGAGAGGAATGGAATGAGAAAGAAAATCTCAGTATGTGTACACACCGTTTATTAAGACTGCTTCTTAAAGCTGTTAAAAATTCAGATTCAATAGGTACTAGTTTAATATTAGAACGAGAGAGAAAGAGAGAGATAACAAATGGTATTGTTACCTTTATACATGTGTCATCACAAAGCACGACAACAGCTGGGGTTCATCCGCCAGAAATTGAGAGGGTATATGAAACAAATATCAAAAATTCAAATACAGCTCCGTTCAGGTCTCTTGAACGCTGACGTAAAAGCATCAGCCACATATTCAAAATCCAGGCGACAAGCATATTTGTACATCTACCGGATGTTTATTTATAAATAACACAACTCTTGTAACTTATATACAAGTTGTCTGATTGAGAGAAAATGGGGGAATTGAATTGTTAGATTGTTACTAAATGGTAAATTCAATCCCTTCATATATACCTTAGTTATGGGAGTATGTGTAAAGACCATTACATATATTTTTTTCACACTATAAATATGGAGAAGAAATGCCGTCGGATGGAATATCAGTTATAATGTAAAAAGTGGCTATTATATTTGTTACATAAAGTGTTAGGTAAAGGGTGAGATGTAGAATATTTTTTCATTGCTGATTTTTTCTCTTAAACATGATATAAGTAAATCCTTAAGATCACTATGCTTTAGACTAAAATTGAAGCAAAAATAATAATAATTCCAGATATTTAGTTTTTATTTCCACTTCAGATCTACATCTATGTCGTATGAGTAAAATGACAAAATAGAACAAGTTAAATTACTAATTTAATTAATGATGCAGTTATGAAGGATTTCGATTATTTTTCAAAAAGTTGTAGGAAAAGATAAAGTTATTGTACCGCTTTTTATATAAATATTATTTTGAACGAAAATAATTCATTTACATAAGATATGTCGTTTTACTACAAATTTATGGCTTTGTAAAAGTCGAAATGTTTGTTATGTTGTACGAGTATATGTTACGTTGAGAATATTAATTTTCAAGTAATTTAATTATAATATACTATACATATATTATCGTTAACAATTAAAGTTCCTTAGTAAAAGTGTTTATCTAGTTTAATACTACTAGATTTATCCTAGATTAAATATTTAAAGTATACATATATTTATACAGGGTGCAACCAAAATGCTTGTCCAAACTTGAATAACAGATTCTATTTCACAAATTCCTGGTACAAAATGACATTCGAGCTGAACTTGGTAAATATAAAGATCACATTATGAACTGAGATCACATGAGCAACCATTGAGATTGATGTTTAGAATATGGACAAAAATAAAAAATATGTTTAATGCATGCGCAGAACATACTTGTAATTAGTGCCTTAGTTTCTTCAAAATCGCAATGTTAGCATAAATCATGATAAGAGAGGTCAATGAACTCCAAACAGCATTACATCATTCTAATACGGTATTGCATCATTCGATTTAGGTTCGATCAGCACCACATTGAAATTGATGGGGGATTTAAAATATATGTAATATTAAAAAAATTGCTGCATAGTAGATCTCGGGATGATGGGGATTGGCGGTAAATTCAAAAACTGAAATAATAGAAATAATATATATGTGACAAAATATATGTGTA
>NW_019416909.1:180803-181407 GCF_000390285.2 Anoplophora glabripennis
GAAATAGTCTATTATTTATGTCTATACACACTGCGCATATACATAAATCCGTGGAGGATATTCGGAGCTTTAAAGCTCTGTACCGGCCAAACTATCCATTTTTGAGCTTTGTGGCCATTGAGACAATTGGCCAGTATGATGAACTCTATCACATATCAAAAATTCAGCGAATTTGACCGGGACCCAATTTCCATAAGATTTGTGCGGGGTCCTTTAAATATGAACAAAAATAAAATATGTTTAATACATGCGCAGAACATACTTGTAATTTAATAACTTAATTCCATTAAAATTACCCCGTTGACATAAACTGTAATCTGATATCTACAAGAAAGTAAAAGAGGTCAATGAACTCCAAACAGTATTACATCAATCCCATCAGGTATTGCATCATTCGATTGAGGTCACGTGATCGACCGTTGATATTGAGACTCGACGTTAAATATGAACAAAAATAAAATATGTTTAATACATGCGCAGAACATACTTGTAATTAGTATCTTATTTCCATTAAAATCCCCAAGTCAGCAAAAATTGTAATCTAATAGAAACAAGAAATATATATATTTATTATTTTATTTTTATAGCTTATTATAATACACAG
>NW_019416909.1:184713-185623 GCF_000390285.2 Anoplophora glabripennis
CGTGGACGTAAGATTGGACATTTGAAACAGCACAAGGTTTTCCTGATAATACCAGCGCCTATTGTATAATCGTACACGAACACCTCCCACTTAGCGAAATCGTAAAGAATTTAGCTTAAAAAATAATATGTAATATAATAATATCATATGAATCCAAATAAAACATTCAGATGCAGCAGGAGGAACTGCGAGGATCTTTTCCTTTGGATATACAACCTATTGCAGCAATGAAGAAGAAAACAGTTACTTTCGATGAATCTAAAAATAAAGTGTATCTAATGAAAACGGACATCTACTGCAGCGCGGCGTAGATACTGAGAATTTTTTGCTGTGGACAGACTTAAATTTAAAAGAAGAATTGAAACGACTTCCAAAATTCTCGAGCTGTTATTAGATAAACACATTGAAAAAATTCGCCAATTAAAATCCGAAATAACACACTACGATAACCAGTGTGAAGTGACTAAACAGATTCAAAAGATGAATATTCAAGACAAGTGGGATGACGTACTTACGAATCCTCATCGATTTTCTGCAACGAAGGATAGACCTACATCTACAAGAATTGTACCAATTACGTTATAATACATTTATTATATTTTAATATGCTTAATATATGTTTACTTATCCTTGTTTGTTTTATTTCCTCGCTCCCTCTCCTTTTCAGGTATAAGAAAAACCAGTTATATGGCTTTACAAATTATTATGTAGCTCATTCGTTTATAGGCAGTGGTCTGTTGCTTAACAACGATGGCCGTTTTACGTTTCAATTTCATAATTTTAACTGCAGTACTACAAAATGTGTTATATGTACATGATATACACAACGTAGAAGAAATGTATGTGTGCTACCGAAATGCCAGCGAAAGTGATACGTGTCCGCATACGTTAACTCAGATGAGGCATACAG
>NW_019416909.1:187281-212512 GCF_000390285.2 Anoplophora glabripennis
TACGAAAACAGATATGAATACAATTTCTGGGCTTATTTACTTTATAACAGTTGCTACAATTGCGTTAGTACTGAAGAGCATCGCAAAAATCATTCAAAAGTATTATGGTATTAAGTTAATGTAGCGAAAACAGCATAAACGCCACATCTTTGCCGCAGCTCTCCAGATTGATTGGTATCAACAACAACATACGGTTTAGTAGCGCAGCACCTTCAAGAATTACAATCCTACCAACTCCATTGTATAATACCACTGATTGTAACAACTTACAATGGGCAATATTCAAGTTGTTATCAAGGAACAGAGCGACTAAAAACACAACTTTTGTTCTGTAAATTTAATCATTAGATGTTCGATTATTCTTCAGTATTTCATAATCATGTATAGCAATTCTATATCTTTAAAATCTGCAATCTTCTCTCGCTCCCACACTGGGCCGCAAAAAGGGCCGATTTATCGGACCTAAGGATCTTCGAGGGAGCCGCTTCGCGCCACGACGTCCTCGTGTCGTCGCTTGGTGATGTTTTCGCGGCGGTTTTTCCGCTTTTTCGCGGGTAAAATTTCGTTTTTTAGGGGCACCTCTGCTAGGCGCGGAGCGAAACAGAGACGCGACATGTCGGAAACGCCCACCGTCCGATGCCGAAAATTGCCCTACGGAATTTCGCTCTTCTAGACGTTTTTCGGGACGTGGGGTCGTTATTTTCACGTCGGAGATCGATTTCCGTCCCTCGCGTTCGATATCGCGGCGAAAAAACGGAATTTGAACGTTTCAAAAATTTCGTCGAGTTCGAGCCGATGCGGACCTTGACGGTTATACAAGGACAAACCACCCAATGTCTGGGATAGCTCGAGGGACTGGACGTCGGCCGTCCATCCGCGAGACCCCGGTTCGAATCGTGAGCGGTTGGAGCTTTTTTATTTTTTATTCTCGCTATTTTCTACTAATTTCTTTAAATATTATGTAGAAATATGTTTTATTTGCTTACCATATGCCTTTTTCAAACTTTTTATTTACAATGTTTTATGAAATTAACACGGAATCGAAATGCGGCCGCTTTTTACTTTACTTTAAAATCTGCAATCTCCTCTCGCTCCTACACTCGAAGGCGAAAAACGGCGATTTGCCGGACTTATGGGTCTTTTCGCGAGATGCGAAGCGGCCGGGCGAAGGGCACTAAGCGCGCTTCGTTTCTTCCTTTATCCAGACGTCATATTTTGAAAGCGATTTCTTAACGTATTCGATGTGGAATTTTCCTTTCCCAGAACGGCTGCTGGCGATTTTTCGCGCGGAACAGAGATGCAACGTATCGGCAGATGGCAACGCCCATCGACGGAAACATGACAATTGCGATTGATGTCAGATTGAAACGTCAAAATAAATTTGACACCAATAGCTAAAGACGTTCTAGGGTTGGGGATTGTTGTTATTTCATCTTTCTAGGCCTCTTTTAAACTTTAATTTATAGGTACCCTACGATATTTATTTATTATTACGTTTTTATTTACATTTTTTCTTAGCTCTACCACTACATACGTGGTATACCTGCTGTATGTCTCTCGATTTGCTGTAAGTACCCACTAAAAATTGTATACTTATTTCTTTCTAATTTTATAGAAAACACCAGTACGTAAATCCCTTCATCTTTGTATTAATACATTTGCTTCGTTAATTATTATATTACATTCGTATTATTCCACAAACGTCAAAAGTTGCAAATTATCGAAATAAGTTCGAGCTAAAAACTTCCAGGTCGTGGAATGTTGTTCTTTCTCTGTTTTATACCATTCATTCAGAAAACAAGCTTCACATAAAGACGTTAGTGTAGCGGTGAAAATGGGATAACCTAAGATTTATTTCTTACATATTGCCGCAATTTAATTCTATGGATTTATCTTTTTAAAGATGAAAAAATATACATTTTCAAAACTTTCTTAAGTGCCTAAAAAAAAGTGCGTTGAAGCTCAACGGTCAGGAGGATTCTGTATATTAAAAAAATTTATTGATTGCAATATTTTTATGACAAATCATATCTTATTAACCAGATGTTTTGTACTGGATGTTTCATAAAGCTGACACAGGTGAACTAGGATTTTTTTCTCTTTTCACTACCCACTTCCTACATTATTTATTGAAATATCTTGATGAAAATTTATATAGTTCCTCATCAGAGCTTTCTTTGAAAATCCATATACTGGATGTTCTACATAAATTGACCCAGGTCAGAATTATCGGTCCAGAGGCTTCTGTATATTTCAGATATTTATTGATGGCAATATTTTTATGAAAAATCTTATATTGTAGAACTCAGAAGCATTTCGCAAATTTATATACTGAGTGTTTCATAAAAATGAAACAGGCAGACCAGGATTTTTTTCTCATTTCACTACCCACTTTCCTACATTATTTATTGAAATCTCTTGATGAAAATTTATATAGTTACTAACCAGACGCTTTCTTTGAAAATCCATATACTAGATGTTATATATAAATTGACCCAGGTCAGAATTATCGGTCCAGAGGCTTCTGTATATTTCAGAAATTTATTGATGGCAATATTTTTATGAAAAATCTTATATTGTAGAACTCATAAGCATTTCACAAATTTATATACAGAGTGTTTTATAAAAATGAAACGGGCGGACTAGGATTTTTTTCTCATTTCACTACCCACTTTCCTACATTATTTATTGAAATCTCTTGATGAAAATTTATATAGTTACTCACCTGACGTTTTCTTTGAAAATCCATATACTGGATGTTTACACAAAATGGCCCAGGCCAGAATTATCGGTCCAGAGGCTTCTGTATATTTCAGAAATTTATTGATGGCAATATTTTTATGACAAATCATCTTATTAACCAGATGTTTTGTACTGGATGTTTCATAAAGCTGACACAGGTAGACTAGGCTTCTCTATTCTTTTTACTTTTTTTACTTTTTCTACTGAAACGTTTTGAAGGAAACTGACCATTCGCTTTTTGAAAAATCCGTATACTGAAAATTGAGCCAGGTCTGATTAACAGGCAAAATTTTTCTTTCTCTTTTAACTTTATTTTTACTTACTTTAATGAAAAATTGTATATTTACTAACCAGATACCTTTTTGGAAGTTTATACTGGATGTTCCAAACAATGATCCACTTCAAAATTAGGAGACAGTGAAACTTAACTTATTTTTTTCCCATTTCTGCCTTACCTACGTACTGAAATCTTTGAATGAAAAATTGTCTATTTACTGTATGTTCTACAAAACACTTCAGAATTAGGAGAGTGAAACTTATTTTTCCCAATTTCTGACTTACCTACGTACTGAAGTCTTTGGATGAAAAAATTTATATTTACTAACTAGATACCCTTTTGAAAGTTTATACTGGATATACAAAATGATCTACATCCGAATCGAAACCAAAACAAAAAGGCGGCAGACCAGATATTTTTCCCCATTTTACCTTTTTCTACTTTCTTTGGTAAAGTTCATTGATAAAAAATTTTGCATTTACCAACACGATGCTTTTTTGATAATTTTTATGCCAAATGTTCCAACAAAATTGATCCAGGTCAGAGCTGCAAGTGTTCAAACGTATTTATATTCTTTTTATTTCATTCTACTTTATTTTTTGAGGTAACAATTTTATAATATGTTTTTTGAAGCTTTACAATATAGTGCATGTTCTATTAAATTGATCCAGGACAGACCCCGTGGATTATTCCTTATCATATTTATTTCTTCTACTTTATTTAGTGAAGCCTATTCATGAAAATTTTTTTATTTACTAACCAGGTGCCATTTTAAAACTTGCTACATAGAATGTTTCACAAAATCGACCCACATTTGAATGGTGATAATAATGTAGATGGTGGTGATGTAGATGATGTAAATAATGGTAATGTAGATGATGCCGATGTAGACGATGGTGATGTAGATGATGGTGCTGTAGATGATGGTGACGTAGATAATGGTGCCGTAGATGATGGCAATGTAGATGATGGCGATGTAGATGATGGTGGTGTACATGATGGTGATGATGGTGGCGAAGATGATGCCGATGTAGGTGATGGTGATGTAGATGATGGCGATGTAGATGATGTAGCTGCTGGCGATGTAGATGATGGTTATGTAGACCATGGCGATGTAGATATAGATGATGTAGATGATGGTGCTGTAGATAATGGCGATGTAGATGATGGCGATGTAGATGATGGTGATGTAGATGTAAATTATGGTGATGTACATGATGACGCTGTAGATGATGGCGATGTAGATGATGGTGGTGTAGATGATGGCGATGTAGATTATGATGATGTAGATCATGGCGATGTAGATTATGGTGATGTAGATGATGGCGATGTAAATGATGGCGATGTAGATGATGGTAATGTGAATGATGGTGTTGATGTCAAGTCGGCGAAGCCGACTTGCCTACGTTTCTAGTCAATATATATTAAAATCCTATAGCTCCGTCTGCGTCGCACGATCGCCCCGAAAAAGAGCCGATCCGCCGGACGAAAGGCTCTTTCCTCGGGCCGCGAAGCGGCCGGCGTTGCGGCGCGAAGCGTCGCGACGTCCTTCCCGCGTTGCGACGTCGTAATTAGAACACGATAACTCGACGCCTTCCCCATGAATTTTCAGAATTCCCCAGGCTCTGCGAGGGGCGTGGCCCAATTTTTGTGTGAAAAGCAATAGTCCGACACGCCCTCCCGCTGAAATCTGGCGGTCGCCGATCGCCTCGAATCGCGCGCGGGTACGGCTTATTTATTTTTTATTTCTCCTATTTTCTACGATATTTTATTTAAAACTGTGACGAAAATACTCATATCTATCGACCGGGTCCCTATTTCACGCTTTTTCAGTGGAACTTTCCGCGAAATCAAATGCAGGATTCGAAATACGGCCGTAAATACGTTAAAATGCATTTCTAGGAAGGCCGCAAAATGTGAATTTTGCCATATAAAATTCCTTCTCCGCGAGCCTCGAAACGGCGTGCGATTTGGCACAGATACTCAGTCGTTCCTCCTTAGTCGTTCGGGGGCATTTTTGTAACGTTTTCTTCGCATTTTCATATTTAATTTTGCCTTCTTTTTGGGGTCTGCTCGGCGACAGACAACCATTTCACAGGCCGTAAAGATTGAAGCTTTAAGACACGCCCACCCGGAGAAAATTCGAATGTCGTTAGAAACGTCAGATTAATTATGTCAAAATAATTTCAAGCCAAACGCGAAAGACGTCTGTAGGGTCGCTGCGAACCGTTATTTTACCTTACTAGGCCTTTTTTTAACCTTAATACATTGCTACGCCACGACATATACAGGTATTTCTCATTATTAGGTTAGGTTGTTATTTACATTTTCGCAGCTCTACCGTTTAACATGCCTACGATTAGGATACCAGTCCCCCGAATTAACGTAAGTAGTTGCTCTCTGAAACTGCATAATTTTAAACCAATCCATAGTACTTAAACCCTTTGTATTAGTACATTTGCTTCGTTAGTTACTATACATTGCATTGCATTAGTATTACTTACTTCCCAAACATCAAAAGTTGCGAATTATAGAAATAAATTGTTGCTAAACTACTCTTCCAAGTCATGGAATGTTATTTATCTGTTTTATTTCATTGTTGATCTTTTGCGAGACGACTTTGTGTTAGAAAAATGCGAATTTAACATTACAAAAATTGTTGATTACTTCAGCTGTGAATGACAATTAAAATATCAGTACAGACGGATTGTGGGTGAAGCAGTCGATAGCGCAGCGGTAAAAACGCCCCATTGTAATCGTAAGGTCAGAGGTTCAATCTCAGACGAGGTAACCTAAGATTTTTTTTTTATTTACTGCCGTAATTTAATTTTATATATGGATTCATCTTTTTAAAACTTTCTATAACAAAAAAATAAAAAATTTCAAATAGGTTTCTATATACAGGGCGTCTAAAAAATTGCGTTGCAACTCGAACAGTCCAGAGGCTCCTATATATTTCAGTTTATTGATTGCAATATTTTTATGAAAAATCTGATATCGTAGTAATCATATGCTTTCTACAAAGGTATGTACCGAATGTTTCATGGAAATGACACAGGTGAACATTGATTTTACTTATCTTTTCACTTTTCCAATTTTTTTATTGAAATATTTACATGAAAAGTTATATAGTTACTAACCAAAGGGTTTTTTTTTGAAAATCCATATACTGCATGTTCTATATAACTGACCCAAGTTAAAATTATCGGTCTAGAGGCATCTGTATATTTCAGAAATTTATTGTGGCAATATTTTTATGAAAAATTTTATACTGTAGAACTCAGAGGCATTTTGCAAATTTATATACTGAGTGTTTCATAAAAATGACACAGACGGACTAGGATTTTTTTCTCATTTCACTACCTACCTAAATTTTCAAATAGATATTTCTACACACGGTGTCTTATTAACCAAATGTTTTTTGCAATTTCTTTACAGGATGTTTCATAAAACTGGCACAGGTGGACCAGATTTTCTCTGATTCATTTTGTTAGTCTTTTTCATGAAACCTTTTGAAGAAAAGTTGTCTGACAAGCCGCTTTTTAGAAAATCCATATACGTACTGGGTGTTCCAAAAAATTGATCCACATCTGAAACGGGCAATTTTTCTCCTTTTCACTTTTAACTTTGTTTTTATTTACTAAAATCTTTTAATGAAAAATTGTATATTTATTAACCGGATGTCTTTTTGAATGTTTATACTGGATGTCCCACAAAACTGATCCAATTACCAACAGAACGAAACTTTCTTTATGTATATTTTTTCCATTTCTACAGTTTGTACCGAAGTCTGCAATATTTTTATGAAATATATTATACCCTACCAACCAGGTGTTTTTTGCAATTTATATACAGGATGTTTCGTAAAACTTCCACAGGTGGACTAGATTTTTCCTTATTCATTTTTTTAATTTTTTCTTTAAATCTTTTGAAGAAAAGTCGCTTTTTTAAAAATCCATATACTAGATGTTCATAGAATTAAAGGCAGTTTTGTTTCTTTTTACTTTTAGCTTTGACTTTATTTACTACAGTCTTTTAATGAAAATTTGTATATATATCAAGCAGACGTCTTAATTTATTTTTTTACCATTTCTGCCTTACCTACGTAGTCTTTGGATGAAAAATTTTATATTTACTAACCAGATGCCTTTTTTGGAAGTTTGGAAGAAACTTTTCTTATTCTATACTTGAGCGGGGCCTACTTTTTTTTGAAAAACATTCTCATCAATCAAAGTACAGGGTATTTTAAAAAATGTTATATCTACTAACCAGCGAGGAAAGCACCGTGGAGCGGTGCTCGAGTCGCGCGCAGCGCGGCTCGAGGGCCGAGGGCCCAAGAGAAAGTTCAAACTCCGCGTCAGCGGAGTTTGCCTGCCTTTCTAGTAAGTGCTTTTAAAGAGTGTAATGTCTGGTAGGAGGCCAATCGAAGTAATGCGAAATTCCATTCCTGAGGACGAATGTTGGGGACCGCCTGAAAAGGTTTGCCGAATATGTCGAAGGCGAGAACGAAACGTAATTTTTCTACCTTGCGGTCACTTGGAACTCTGTTGGATTTGTGGAATGCATATAAAAATTTGTACTTTCTGTTAAAAAGAACTTGAAGCAGTTTAACTCTGTATAAGCTATACAAATAAAATAATAAATATATATTTCTTGTTTCTATTAGGATACAATTTTTGCTGACTTGGGGATTTTAATGGAAATAAGATACTAATTACAAGTATGTTCTGCGCATGTATTAAACATATTTTATTTTTGTTCATATTTAACGTCGAGTCTCAATATCAACGGTCGATCATGTGACCTCAATCGAATGATGCAATACCTGATGGGATTGATGTAATACTGTTTGAAGTTCATTGACCTCTTTTACTCTCTTGTAGATATCAGATTACAGTTTATACCAACGGGGTAATTTTAATGGAATTAAGTTATTAAATTACAAGTATGTTCTGCGCATGTATTAAATATATTTTATTTTTGTTCATATTTAAATTTGAACCTCAATATCAACGGCCGATCACGTGACCTCAATCGAATGATGCAATACCTAATGAGAAGATGTAATGCTGTTTGCAATTTATTTCTATTTGTGTTCGGTAGTTCCGTTTCACCAACACATTTGATACATTTGTATTTAACTGGAACAGACATATTGCACAAAATCATTAGAGCACTCGCAGTTATTACCTTTTGAAATAAATGAAATACATTACAGTGATAAGAATTTATCACTTTCCTCTCCAAAATTCTATGTCTCTCACCTCTCGATAATCACATTTTAAACAAAATTCCCTGTATGTACTTTTAATATAAAATAATCTCCTAATTTCTTCTTGCATACTTAAGACCTGTATCTGGATTAAACTATTAGCTATCTAATTACACTTCTTACTGAGATAACATATTAATTTTATTATTATATTTTCTGTTAATTTATAATTTTGAACTTACCGCCAGCTCCGTCTAATCAAATGCTTATACGCATGCGTTATAATTTCAAAACATATGCTATTTCCATTATTCATCTTTAGTTTTAAATTTTCCGCTAATTCCACTCATATGCTGATATTAATGCAATTCCGAATAAGAACGATGTAATGCTGTTTGGAGTTCATTATAGGTATGATTTGTTGACTTATTGATTTTAAAGTAATTAATTACATGTTCTGCACATATATTTTCTCACATATATCTTATTTCTATTATTTTAGTTTTTGAATTTACCGCCAATCCCCTCATGCCGAGATCTACTAGACAAGCATTTAAATTTTAATGTTACATATATTTTATTTCTTTTGTTAACAATTAATTTTGAATTTACCGCCAATTCTATTAAACTAATTTCCTAAATAGCATAGATTTCTTCTAGTAATTAAATTTCTTATTAGATAGACAAGACCCGCGCCATCTACTTGCAGCGCCATATTGGCTACGTAATAAAAGATCGAAATAACTTATGTGATATTATGCATCAGAAAGCGCTAGGGACTATTATTCCTTGCAAACAGTAACGGATAATAAGAACCCCGTATACAATACGATTATTTCTGGGACGTATGTGCGAGAAGAGTTGTTCCTGGATATGCGGTAAAATAATTGAATAATATTTCGTGAACGAATTCAAGGTCAAGTACCAACACGATAATGAAGAAGGGAATATTAAATTTTGTTCTATCAGTTTATTATTAGGTAGATCGATAATCATGTTGAATTTTTTCATATCATGATAACCATCGAAATAATTACGAAAATCATAAGATAATACTTCTAAATTTTGATTTGAATTTCCCGCTAATTCCACTCATACGCTGATATTGATGCAATACCGAATAAGAATGATGTAATGCTGTCTGAAGTTCATTGACCTTCCTTATAAGTATGATTTGTGTTGACTTATTGATTTTAAAGTAATTAATTACATGTTCTACACATATATTTTGTCACATATATATTATTTCTATTATTTCAGTTTTTGAATTTACCGCCAATCCCCATCATCCCGAGATCTACTATGCAGCCATTTTTTTAATATTACATATATTTTAAATCCCCCATCAATTTCAATGTGGTGCTGATCGAACCTAAATCGAATGATGCAATACCGTATTAGAATGATGTAATGCTGTTTGGAGTTCATTGACCTCTCTTATCATGATTTATGCTAACATTGCGATTTTGAAGAAACTAAGGCACTAATTACAAGTATGTTCTGCGCATGCATTAAACATATTTTTTATTTTTGTCCATATTCTAAACATCAATCTCAATGGTTGCTCATGTGATCTCAGTTCATAATGTGATCTTTATATTTACCAAGTTCAGCTCGAATGTCATTTTGCACCAGGAATTTGTGAAATAGAATCTGTTATTCAAGTTTGGACAAGCATTTTGGTTACACCTCGTATAAATATATGTATTCTTTAAATGTTTAATCTAGGATAAATCTAGTAGTATTAAACTAGATAAACACTTTTACTAAGGAACTTTAATTGTTGACGATAATATATGTATAGTATATTATCATTAAATTACTTGAAAATTAATATTCTCAACGTAACATATACAACATAACAAACATTTCGACTTTTACAAAACCATCAATTTGTAGTAAAACGGCAAATCTTATGTAAATGAATTATTTTCGTTTAAAATAATGTTTATATAAAAGCCGTACATTAACTTTATCTTTTCCTACAACTTTTTGAAAAATAATCGAAATCCTTCATAACTGTATCATTAATTAAATTAGTAATTTAACTTGTTCTATTTTGTCATTTTACTCATACGACATAGATGTAGATCTGAAGTTGACATAAAAACTAAATATCTGGAATTATTATTATTTTTGCTCCAATTTTAGTCTAAAGCATTGTGATTTTAAGGTTTTACTTATATTATGTTTAAGAGAAAAAATCAGCAATGAAAAAATATTCTACGTCTCATCCTTTATCTAACAATTTATGCAACAAATATAATAGCCCCTTTTTACGTTATAACTGATATTCCATCCGACGGCATTTCTTCTCCATATTTATAGTGTAAAAAAATTTCTCTCAATCAGACAACTTGTATATAAGTTACAAGAGTTGTGTTATTTAAAAATAAACATCCGGTAGATGTACAAATCTGCCTGTCGCCTGGATTTTGTATACGTGGCTAATGCTTTTACGTCAGTAACACAGCTATTTATTTCAAACCATTAGCGAAATATAAATATATTGTGCTAATGCGCATGTTTCTTCGTTCAGGAGACCTGAACGGAGCTGTGTTTGAATTTTTGATATTTATTTCATATACCCTCTCAATTTCTGGCGAATGAACCCCGGCTGTTGTCGTGCTTTGTGATGACACATGTATAAAGGTAACAATACCATTTGTTATCTCTCTCGTTCTAATATTAAACTAGTACCTATTGAATCTGAATTTTTAACAGCTTTAAGAAGCAGTCTTAATAAACGGTGTACACATACTGAGATTTTCTTTCTCATTCCTCTCCTCTAGGCACCTACATTCTTCAGGCCACTTCAGAAGCAGCAGCAGCAGCAGCAGCAGTCTACAGGATGTTCTTAAAGAAGCGACATGAAAACTCTTAGATTTTAAAAGGTTTTTATATCTGTTGGTTTGTTCCTTAATACGTTCTCTCCCAGACCTAGGCTGAACTTTTGCTTTTTCAATACAATTTGATATTTAAAAGAATAAGTAGTTAGCGTTGGTCACATGGGCTTTAATACGAACTTAAGATATAACATGGTATACTACTGAGCTTAATGGCACGACAGTATTAAGATAATAATAACAACGGTTTCTATTAAATTCATTTTCTAAATAGCATAGAATTCTTCTAGTAATTAAATAGATAATGTTATACAGGGTGTTAATTAAGTATGTATAATAAGGTGCTAATGCACATGTTTTTTCGTTCAAGAGTCCTGAACGGAGCTGTGTTTGAATTTCTCATCTTAAGATTATGAAATTTCACACTAATAGCTGACATATATCAACCACAGTATTCCTGTTGTTAGTTGATACTATGGTGGTCTAGAGGCAACGGGCTCGCTTTGGAAACCAAAAGTTCGTGGTTCGAATCTCAGACAGAGCAAGACTTTTTTAATTTAAATAAAATTCGAAATCAACTTTAAATTTACCGTCAATTGCAGCCCACCTCTCTCCTTCACTCCGATCTCTATTGCGCAAACGTTTAAATCTAGAAATTTGAATTTACCACCAATTTTATTGCCGCACTCTGATTGATCAAACAACCTATCGTTACTGGACTTTAAATTTACCGCCAATTTGCCGTGATCTGATTGGTCGAGAGACGTGGCCAATTTGAATGCTACGCTCTGATTGGTCGATGGCCGTGGCCTAAAAGTGGAGGAGAGGGGGGTAAAATCCCCCAAAAATTTGCAATCTGAACCTTCATAAGAAAATACATGGGATTTTGGCTCCGTAGTAACATAGCCTATCTACTAGGACCACTCCTATTGATCTCGATTTTTGTTGCTTTTTTGAGGTCTTTATGCTCGTAAAAACAAATTTGAGATCCATGGCCAACTTTATAAGTAGGTAATCATAAAAAAACCGGAAAATACCAAAGGTTTTTTTATTTTAAGAGATAGAGAAAATTTATTCTAATAAAATTTTATGACAAAATTGGTACCTATCACCAGACTTTTTAAGGATTGTATGTAATTTCGCCCTCTACGCGGCTAAAAAATTGTCATCGGAGCAGGAGACTGTGGCCACAAAAATTGCTTGGTTTTTCCTATTTCATGGGATATACCACATGTCTACTTTATTTTTTATATTTATTATTTTTTTTAAATTTTGATATAAAAAATGTAAACATTTCCGGATTGCTTAGTTAAGTTAATATACAGGGTGATGCAGAACTTATCGAAAAAAAAATTCTGGATGTACAGGGGACCCTTACAAATACAATTTTGTAAAGAAAAAATCAAAACGGTCAGTTCGAAATTGATTTAAAAATACACTTCTGCACAGCACTGGAAACTGGTCCACTGTAAAACCTGACCTCGCACAATGCGACCGGTATGGCGGAGTGATAAAAACGGACAAAAACTTTCGCAAGGAAAGAAATATGTAAATAGAATTTTATCGCACCTATTTTATATCGGCAAATTCAAATGCTTTTGCCTTTATTAATTATTAATAAAATTAATTTGTGTTTTTAAATAATAAAATCATTTGACATACCCGATGGTGCAACAGCAATTATTCAAAATTTTATCCACTCACGTGTAAACACATTTAGGTCCGTCTTACTCACTTTCTACGAAATAACGCAAATGATATCTTGCCTCACCATAAATTAAAACGATATCCATCAACTCTGAGTTGCTATACACGCAAGCAATTTTTGACACTAACTACTAAAAAACTGATGTAAATACCACAGATAACAGGTAAAAACTACCGCAACGACGGATTTCAGTATTAGGAGTCACATGGCTCTCCACGCGTATTGCGAATGACGCTAGAGATTATTTTTTTTTACAATATTGACTCCACTTCTCATGCCGCATCTATTCCCAAATTTTTTTGGATAAGTTGTGAATCACCCTGTATAAATTGTTTTAAATACGCCAACTACAAAAATTTAATAAATATTATGTATATCTTTTAATCACAATACAGATTTTCTTCATCCATATCTTTGAAATTGTTCTCGTAATTTTGAAAAAGTTCTTCGGTTGGTTGGAGGATATTTGGGAATCTATTTCTGTATTCTATCAGTGCTTGAATAGAATTGAAATTACATTGACGTTACAACACAAACATATTATAGGTACCTACTTCTAAATATTTGAAGATACCATTAGACAATATTCAAAATTATTTTCAAATCAAAATGAACTATAGCAATTTTCAATCCCACAATTATGTATAAACTATGACAACAATAAACAATTTGCCAAATGATGACATTACTGGCATAACACATTTGTTTTTATAGCGTGCTACATTTAGCGTAAGCTATTTTCTCTGTGCAAGAACAATGTTAATTCTATAATGTAAAAAGCAATAATATACCTAATAATCTGATAAGAAAATCTGAATTTTGCTTGAAAGAAGTACATTATATTTATTAAATTTTCTATAGTTGGCGTGTTTAAAACAATTTCTACATTAACTTAAGCAACATGAAAATGTTTACATTTTTTATACTACAGTTATAAAAAATGTAATATATATAAGATAAAGGCGACATGTAGTTATCTCACATGAAAGAGAAAAAAAAAAGCAATTTTTTTGTAGCCACTGCCTGATTCGATGACAATTTTTTTTTGCCCGCGTAGAGGGCGCAGCAAATCCGATACTTCAAAAATTTGTTTATGTCATGTGAAAGGTATCACTTTTGCCAGAAAATTTATAATAAGTTTTCTCTATCTCTTAAAATAATAAAGTTAAACAGTCCTAAACTTTCGGTACTTTTCCGGTTTTTTATAATTACCTACTCATAAAGTTGGCCATGGATCTCAAATTTGTTTTTACGAACATAAAGGCCGCAGAAAATGCAAAGAAACAATTTAAGATTTTTAACGTGTGTCGTGTATTAAACGAGATCCATAGGACCCTCTTATAGTAGACAGCCTGTATATGTTTATTTATTTATTTATTTATTTATTTATTTATTTATTTATTTATTTATTTATTTATTTATTTATTTATTTATTTATTTATTTATTTATTTATTTATTTGTTTATTTATTTATTTATTTATTTATTTATTTATTATTTTTTTATTAAGGAACAATGTTCAAAACCTCAGAATGACAATCCAATTAATGAAGGTCTTTGTAGAAGTGCAAGTGAAAATACTCTTATGGATAACCCTCATATGGACAATGCAGCTACCGTCCAAATGTTGACGGAGTTACATAATATATTGAAAGACAAAAAACCAATTTTATGTGTAAGTACAAACTTTGATTTGATCAATAGATAAGATTTTGTAATTTAGAAATTTTGCAAACTTAAAAAATTTTAAACAGTTGTAATAATTTCTCTCACATAGCTAGTTGTATTTAAAAAAATGTAGAAAATGTAAAATTTTTAGTATTTTTTTTTTAATTTTTATAGAATTTCCACATTCAATTGATACCATACCACCTATTCGTTCACTTCGAATATCTCATAACTGTAAAAACTATAAGAGACAATAGAACAAAATTACGTCGAAAATCGCCGAATCGCACCGTTCCAACGTGAAAGGAAAATAATTTGTGTATGACTAACTAATGTGACTTTTCGAGGATGTAATCAAAATTCATGTTTTCTTAAAGAGATCACTCATTTTTACATAGTTAAAGCGATCTCTTATAATTTACCTCTAATAGTAAAGGATACATATTGTCATACGTAAGAGGATTCTTTCCTAGTTCCGGTAATATCAATATCACAAAAACTGTTTCAAATGAAAGTAGCACTAAACCAATTTCTTCATATTCATAAATTATTCTGAATATATCTCATTTCTTCTAGACACTGCCTAGTTTAATTTTCTGAAAGGAAGCACTCGGTATATTTTTGTTCTCTTGAATTCCTCATTGAATTTAAGGCCTTGATAAAAAATATTGGGTCCAGGTTGTACCGTTTCGGTGTTATTTGAACGTTTTTTACTCAAAAATATCAAATATCTCGAAAAGTAGACATGATATCAAAATGTGATTTTCGCCATTCCATCGGTCACAAAAAGACATATTCTGCCTAATACATTTTAAATAGATAAGAACTAATTACGGACCACGAATATTTTAATCAATTATTGTATATCTTTTTAGTGTTTTTCTTTTTATTATTTTGTTTGGTATGCGAGTTACGAGCTCGGTGAACCCGATATCTAAGAATTATGATATGTTAAGATAATAATTCTAGAGAATGTATTACCTTGCATGAACAAACACTTGTTCTCCAACCATCGAGACAAAGTTCTGTTTTTTAATTTTTTGTAATCCTTCTAAAAAATTATTAAGATTTTAAAAAACAGTGCTGTTACCACAAAACACGTAACTGGTGTCACAAGTGGGATAGCTAAGAAGAGTCATTTTACAAAAATTGAAAATGAATGCTGGTTCCAATCGCTTACTTGGGATAACCTCCCTGAGTGAACGAAGAAGTACTCAGGGTCAACGGCAGAGTCCGTGAAGAAAAGTAGTTCATAGTTGAGAAGAAAGTAACCAAGAAGAAGAAAATCGAAAGTCAAAAGAAGCAAATCCAGAAATCCAGAATTCAAGGAAGCGACAACCCTCATCATTTTAATGTAAGTACGATTGATCATTTCTCCTGCAAGTAGTTTCATCAACCCCATCCTTTTTACCAGAAATTCTCAAAATATATTTTTTTGGCTTAGCACTTCGAAATTATATGTCAAATTGTCCCGCTGACAATTGTTGCGATAGAGCATTGCTTGACTTGTTCAAGTATATCCCTCGTTGCAATTAAACATACAATTTGCGCTACACTTTAAAATCAAAAATAAAATAAAGTGTTATTTTTACTAACAACAAATAAATAACAAACAATTAATGCCAAGAGCAGTCATTGAAATTATTAACAAATTTGGAGGCATACCTACAAATTATAGAATTAATATCGTGAATAGAACAGAGACAAGGATGGCTCAACCCTCAATTAGAGACTACACTTTATTTTGGTATGTGAAAACGTTATTCAAATATTAGGAAGACCCAATGATGCAAATTACAATTTCTTTTTGTAGTCCATATAAGAAGCAAATTAGTTGGAAGAACAGCACAATTAATTGCAGTACGAAATCTGAAGTCATGGAATGAACTAAAACAAGCAATTTTGTTTACATTTGGCGATCAACGAGACGGTAGACGCTCTAATGAGGGACCTTATAATGCTAAAACAAGAAAGTAACGAATCATCCCTGCGTTTTGGCGAAAAATGTCAGGACACTCTGTCTTTTGCTATTTAAAGTGAATTCCTCTGTTATCACTGAAGCTCTAAGAATTGAAAAAAATAATATGTACCGAAATTTAACCGTGAAAACTTTTATGAAGGGACTGAAGAAGCCATACAGCTTAATAGTACGTTGCAGAAACTCCCAAACTTTGGAACAAGCCATAAGTATCGTATCTGAAGAAAACAATCTAAATTATATTAGAAAAGTGACACAAGCCCCGAATAATCGTCTATATCAATGGCCAAACAGACCAAATTATTGGCAACAGCAAGCAGGTCAACGTCCTATAACAAATTTATCGTTTCCGAGACCACAAAACCCACAACAAGGCAATACGCCGAGTTCTGTACAAATTTGCTCTCTAATAGAAATTCAATCACCTCATTTTATAACACCGACCTAAAAGAAAATTTCTTTATAGATACAGGATCTACCGAATGTTTAATAAAACCAGAATAAGCAAGACAACTCTTTAAAGCAAAATTAATATTGACCATTTTTTAATACAAACCACACGCGGAACAACCACACATGAACAATGTGTAGTGTAAAGATTAAATTACCCAAAACTTTTAATTCACACAAAGAACACAAATTCTATTTATTCGATTTCAACCCAAAATTTGGAGGCTGAATTAGAATATATATGCATTTAATAAAGGATATAAAAGCATAAATTAATATTAATAAAAATAAACTAATAATAGGGATAGAAAAAACATCTATTACAGTAAATGTATCAACTTCAGATTCCAAGAAAATTGTAATTCCACCCAGAACCGAAATTGTAACAAAATTACCCGTAGAAAAAAACAAAACTTAAGGAAGGTATAATACCACACCAAAACTTAAAGAGTGGTATAGAAACACCCTCAGCTCTTGTCAACATCGAAAATAACTTGGTTATAACTACCGTTGCTGTAATTTCGAAGAGACAACTCTACAAATAGAAAGGCCAATAAAAATTAAACCTTTCACCCAAGAATTTTTAAACAATACGAAATATCAGACAAGAATATACCAATGGATCAGGATTACGTAGAAGAAATATTAATCCAAAATTTAGAAGAATTTAATTACGAAATTGTTCACAGAAAAGGAAAAAGCAACGTTGCAGCCGACGGACGCGGACACGACGCTTTATCACGTATTCAAATATTGCTATAGCTGGATCCTCTAAAGATAAATCAATCACCAACACCTAGCGATATAAATAGACTTATAGAAAGTTTGAAAGAATACATACAAAGAATAAATAAAGACACCGCCGAAAATACAATTCAATATTTACCACAAAACGTAAATGAAAATGTAGCTCAAAAAATCGCAGATAATATACTACAAGTTAGCGACAACGAAACTGTACACTCCCAAAATGATAGTCAAGAATCAATACCAGTAATCGAAGATGCTATAGAAACAAAACAAATATGGTTTACAGAAATCCCAAATATCACAGAACTATCAACAAACTTACATACCAATGATAAGAACGTATTTTTATTGACAAACACTTCAAGAGAAAAAAAATACAAGCGTGGATGAAAGAATATTTAACACCTAATAGACGAGCGGTCCACCCCTAAAAAGATGCTTAGAAAATCAAGGTCACCGACCACGAGAAGGGGCCTGGATGAAACCTTTTGTAATCGATGCATTGAGTTATTGCAAACCTAAGTAACATTTTTGTGTCCGAGTGGCAGGTAATTTGTTATTAACAAAAAAGTTACAAAATAAAAATATTGCAAAAAACGCTCTGCAAACAATTTTTTTGAGGTAAATTGGGCACAAATAAACACTTTTTGTCTCTTGACATTTTTTTCGTAAAACGTTTCCTTTTCGAGCTAGGGGCGATTTAAGGTCGAAAAATGGCTAAAAGTTGCCAACCTCGAAAATTCATATCAGCTCCTACCAAAGCTTTCGGAACGTTCAAAAGCGCAAATTGATCCTCGATACTTATACTTTAATGTAGTATTTGTTTTAAACCCGCCCCTTTTTTTTAACCCGTTAAATTTGCAGATGAACTCCGGCCACAGGGTGGTCCGAATTTTATGCAGGAAACTTCGAGGGCAGATAGATCTCTTTAAAATAATATGTGTTTGCCTTATAAACATAGGTCTGGAACGACCCCGTTTTAGAGATACAGGGTGTTGAAGTTGTCAAAAAAAATTGATTTTTTGTTTATATCTCTGGAATCTATTAACCGATCTCAATAAAATTTGGTACATATAATGTACGATAGTAGGCCTTATATCCCCTGAAATATGAGCTTTAAAGGTTCAACCAGTGGTGTACAACTGGACAGAGGTCACCCCCTTTTTTACAAAAAAACCCACGCCACTGCATTTTTTACATGTCATTGTAACTGATTTATATTTTAATGCACAAAATACGTAAAAAAGGTGACTTTATTTTTTTCCCTAAGATTCGCCGTTCTAAAGTTATTCATACCAATACAATCCCCTTATGGCAAATACTTCTAACGATAATATTACAAGAATATTTGTTTATGTTTAAAAGTAAGTGCCATTTGTAAGTACATCAACAAAATTATTTACACTCCTTTCCTGTGCGGTAGTGTGCGATATAAACAAAAAATCATTTTTTTTAAACCTCGACATCCTGTATCTCTAAAACGGGGCCGTTCCAGACCTATGTTTATAAGGCAAACAATTATTATTTTGAAGAGATCTATCTACCCTCGAAGTTTCCTGCATAAAATTCGGACCACCCTGTATATACCTGTAGATATAGCGCTGTCGTACATATAATCGAATAAACGCTATTCATTCATTACTTGTTACAATTTTTACTATTTAGTATTTCTAACACTCATACATATTTCCAAATTCATCAAATATTGTATATCATATAATTATTTATAAGATTAATAATGCGAATATCATATTTAAATGGAAAATATGTATTACGTTACAAATATATTGATTTATATTGTATACTGTATCTTCATTAATGTAGCTTCAATAATAATAACTATATATAACTATATTTATATCAAAAAATTATTTAGAACTGTTATAAAAGGATACGCATAGGTTAGATAGTCAACCAAAATATTAACTAACCGAGTTTTCGCGAACGTACGCTTATGCGAATTACTTGTTATAACTTGTTTAAATAAGCGCAACGGATTAGACTGCAGCGATCTGGTGTCGCATGGATCATTAGTTTATTGTCTGGCATCAGGTAATAACAGTGAACATTTGACAAATAATAGAAAGAAAGATACTTTATTTAAATAGGAAATACCTAATATATACAGTATCACGTACAGCATATATCTGTAATACTATTAAAATACAATATACAATTATTACTATATGACAACATAAAATTTAACATGGGTACAATTTTCTATAGGTATATTAATCTTACTTATTTTAGAAAATCACGAAGTTTATGTTTAAACACATTTAAGGAGACAGAATTTTTAATATTACTTGGTAAGGAGTTAAATTCTTTGAAACCATTATGGAAAATAGTTTTTTGCGCGGATGCTCTTTTTGCATGATTCAAATATAAGCAATTTACATTTCTTGTATCATAACTGTGTATTTCTCTAACATTTTCTATAAACGGCTCGAAATGAGAAGGTAATTGATGATTGATTATTTTGTAAATAAAAACTAATGCTAAATATTTCAAACGTAATTCTACAGACATCCATTCCAACACGTTAAGCGTTAAATATATGGGAATACTTCTATTGCATCGTAATATAATTCTCATTCCTCTATTTTGCAAAATTTGAAGCTGTTTTTGCACGTTATTGTCAAATAAATATAACATAGGTACTTGAACAGTAGTCAAAATGTGGTTGGATAAAGAGGAATATTTGTCATAATCGATAAATGTTGTGAATCTCTTGAAAAGACAAAGTTTTTTTGTTATTTTATATATATATACAGTGCGTCCCAGAAGTAACGCAAAATATTCATATTTTATTTTGTGTTGAATTTTCACAAACACGCTAAAACACGTCAATTAGTAAATTAGAATTGTCGTTTTGTCACGTTGCTTAAACCTTTTTTGCGCTATGTTTCATAAACCTATGACGTCATCGACAATTTTTTTAAATAGCACCACCTAATTTTTTAAGCATAAATGGATAGCTCTTTTGAAGGGAAATGCGTCGATATAGGGTTTGGCCTACTTTAGTTTGACAGGAGCGAAAAAAAAGCCAACGATTGGAATGAAAATGGTTTGAATTAATAACAAAAATAGGTATCACAAACTTATGCGCGAACAGTGCTATAGTAAAATAGTTATTTTTGTATCTAGTGCGCGAAATGCTACTTTGGTGATCGAGAATTGAATTTTTTAACGAGGCGAAGCCGAGTTAAAAAATTATTCGAGACCACCAAAGTAGTTCGCGCATGAGATGCAAACAATATTTTTTCTACAAACGTCAAAATCTATCTCTTAAAAATATTATAAATAAGTAAAATGCTTAATTTATTATAGAAATTATTGTAAAATTCTATCATTATTTTAAAAGTATTTAATTGTTATTCATTTAAAAATAAATAATAATTTGGAGTTTTGCTTCATTTTTTCAAAGAATGAAATACAAAACTCTTATTAATTTACATGCAGTGTGCGAAATACTTCGCACCCTAGTGCGCGAAGTATTTCGCGCACGGTGTCATGGTAACGTAAGAATCCGAAAAAAAGTGTCACTTCGCATATTTTTGTCAATGCGCAAACCTTGACATTTTTTGACGTTTGTAGAAAAAATCTGTTTTCGTTGATTGTTGGCACATGTTTTTATGTAGATTGGGTAGGTACACCCGATCACAGTGGCTATGTAGGCATTGTTCTGAAGACGACAGTTAGCGAATGCAATTGTGCCTCATATCATTGTCACAGTTACAAATACCATAACTTTACATTACATGGTGTTGTGTTTAAATGAGAAATGAATTCCTAATTATAGTTGAATACGGAGATATAGGATCCCTAGTTATAATGAAATATGTCAATTATTCAATGCCAAGTATCCAGAACAACTAATACCTCCGAGTACAGTATGCAGATTAGTACCCAAATTTGAAGAAGCTGGCCATGTTAGAAATGTGTCTAGATCTAGAAGGTAAACGACAGTAACAGAAAATGATAGGCAAAATGTTATGTTTAGCCGTCACTGAAAATACACACATTGCCATTCGTCGTATCGCCGCAAACGCCAACATATCAGTACATAAAAACGTACCTACAATCAACCAAAACACAAAACATTCCCAAATTTCCATTTTATACTGTGGCACTGTTCTCGCATCAGTTTATGATACCTACTTTTGTTGTTATTTTAAACCATGTCCATTCCAGTCATTGGCTTTTTTCCGCTCCTGTCAAAGTAAAGTAGGCCAAACCCTATATCGACGTATTTCCCTTCAAAATGACTATCCATTTATGCTTAAAAAATTAGGTGGTGCTATTTAAAAAAAATGTCGATGACGTTATAGGTTTATGAAACATAGCGCAAAAAAGGTTTAAGCAACGTGACAAAACGACAATTCTAATTTACTAATTGGCGTGTTTTAGCGTTTTTGTGAAAACTCAAAAGAAAATGAAATATGAATTTTTTGCGTTACTTCTGGGACGCACTGTATATATATATATTGAGATGAAACCAGATTAATGGGATAAAAGTAAAATTTAAATTTAAATCGTTATGTAAAAGGCAAAGTGGCAAAATCAATGGTTGGAATGATTATTATAAAANTGACGAATAACCAGCACCACTTGTAGAAGGTTGTGATTTTTTAAAAACGAAACAGTTATTCTGAATATGTCTGTTTAAGTTAAACATAGTTGAAAATTTTTTTCCACAATGTTGACAAATAATATTGTCTAACTTTGGTTTTTTATTTGATGGACCTTCACTACACAGTCTATGGTGTAAAACCGGACAATACTCGCAAACATGTCGAGTTAAACTGTATTTATTTGAAAAAGCTTTATCGCAGTACTCGCACTGCATTGTGAATAAAACTGAGGAGTTGATGCATATTACTTTGTTTTATACCCTGACGCCTGGTGCGTCGGAAACATCTGGCAACCAGATGGTAATATTTTTAGATATGATGTAAGTAATGTTCTATTTTTAGAAATGATCATCGACAGCTGGCAACCATATGTGATGTAATATTATATTTTTAGAAATGATGTTATGTTCTATTTTTAGAAAAGACATTTGGCAACCATATGCGACGTAATATTCTATTTTTAGAAATGATGTCATCGACAGATGTGTTCTATTTTTAGAAATGATGTAATATTCTATTTTTAGAAATGACATCTGGCAACCATATGGTGCTATTTTTAGATATGATGTAATATTCTATTTTTAACAATCATCGACCTCTGGTCGTCTAGGGCGAAGGTCACCTCAAGGTCAAGTCAAGGGCATTGTCCTACGGTCGTCTGGGGTCAAGGTCACCTCAAGGTCATGTCAAGGTCATCGATCTCTGGTCGTCTGGGATCAAGGTCACCTCAATGTCATGTGAAGGTCATCGACCTCTGGTCGTGTGGAGTCAAGGTCATGTCAAGGTCATCGACCTCTGGTCGTCTGTGGTCGAGGTCACCTCAAGGTCATGTCAATGTCATCGACCTCTGGTCGTCTGGGGCAAGGTCAACGACCTACGGTCGTCTGGGGTCAAGGTCTACTCTAGGTCATCGACCTCTGGCCGTCCGGGGTCAAGGTCACCTCAAGGTCATCGACCTCTGGTCGTCTGTGGTCAAGGTCACCTCAAGGTCATGTGAAGGTCATCGACCTCTGATCGTCTGGAGTCAAGGTCATCTTAAGGTCATCGACCTCTGGTCGTCTGGGTCGAGGTCACCTCAAGGTCATGTGAAGGTCGTCGACCTCTGGTCGTCTGGAGTCAAGGTCATGTCAAGGTCATCGACCTCTGGTCGTCTGGGGGCAAGGTCAACGACCTACGGTCGTCTGGGGTCAAGGTCTGTACATTGCACATGCTCCGCTCAGCTCTGTCATTTATACACTACTCGGGTGCCATAGTAAGCGAAAACCCCTTAGCCGACTACGTCATAGATGACGAAGCCGGCCTTTTTTATCAAAACAATACTTGTACGTCGCCCGTCCATTCTCATGATTTCCCCAGAACATACGATCACCGCCTAAGTGGTCCATATTTAGATAGTCTAACCCGACACGGCGCTCAACGTGGGGCTCGACATTCTTTGTCGAGATCTCCCTCGCGAGCTCGTGTCCTAGACACCACGTCTGTAGGTCATATCCACCACAGATTCCAATCGTCAGAGAATATAGTGCGACCGGGCGTCGATAGCGACGATCCCCGTGAACTCCGTGCGTTTCTGCCGCGGAACCCGGTCAAGGGAACTAACATCCCAGATCACAGGTTGCGACATGGTTTCCAACGTGGAGCTCGATTAGAACTCCCGATGTCTCCACTGAGGACCCATGCCGACCAAACACAACATTCAGATCATATTCCGCGACATGGCGCTCGACGTGGGGCTCGAAGTCCTGCTTCGACGTCTTCGCGGCGAGCCCATGTTGCAAATTCCCCGCACAATTCTCAAACATTAGGCACAAACGGTCATATATCACGACATGGCGCCCAACGTGGAGCTCGATTCGAACTTCCGAGGTCTCCACCGAGGGCCCATGCCGTCGTTACCGATCCCATTGATCATATTCCACGACAGAAGCATATAGAAGTGAGGTATCATTTTCTCCGAGAGAAATACAACGAGGGAATTATCAAAGTCGACCACATCGAAGGAGAAAACCAGATTGCAGATATAATGACAAAAGCATTGGGACGTGTTAGATTTTGTAAATTACGTGAAACGCTAGGAATAATACGTAAAGACGAAATGCATTAGTTAATTTTAAAGAGGAAGTGTTATAAAAGTAAAAATTAACTTTCTGTACCACTGTCTTTATTCTTGTTTCTGTTTAGTTAGTGTTCTGTGACAATGTAACTATTAGGTTGGCATAACATGTTATCCGAGATGGGTGTGTCGTATGTAACAAAATTGAAAGATAAGATTGTCTTCAACTTTTACATCGTAAATTGTAAGATTTACAACCGAGATTCCAAATAAAGCATAAGTTTTGAGTGAACACGAGTTATTTAACCAACAAACACGAACTGATTTTCCAGCAAGACGGAGCTCCTCTACATTACTCGCTCAATGTGCGCAATTACCTAAATGAGACGTTTCCAGGACGCTGGATAGGTCGAAGAGGTGCAATGGAGTGGCCCCCTCGGTCACCCCACTTAAATCCTTTAGATTTCTTTCTCTGGGGGCACATTAAAAGCAAAGTTTACAGCACTCCACCTGATACCTTGGAAGATCTGCGAGGACGAATTATTAATGAATGTCGCGAAGTAACACCGCAAGTGTTCCAGAATGTTCGACAACGGTTTGAAGACAACCTGTATCATTGTATGCAAGTTGGCGGACAACATTTTCAGCATTTACTTGACTAATACCGTAAGTTTTGAAGTAAAATTAAATCGATTTTCGCATTTCTCGTCAAAAATATTGTTCGTATTTTCAAAGCTGCATATTTTCTAAAATAATGGATCGATTTTCAAAAAGTAAGAATCGATGTATAGAGAATTAAAAGCCCTTTCTAATGACCCCCCACTTGACCCCCATTCCCATTTGAAAAAATTTAGGGGATAGCACCCCCACTTAGGGGGTTGAAGATTTTGGTATGCTTTTTGAGCCAAAAGTTG
>NW_019416909.1:212885-214753 GCF_000390285.2 Anoplophora glabripennis
AAGGAAAAAGATAGGGAAATGATAGAAGTTAATTTTTGTAGTGAGAATGAATTTTATTATAATGAAGAATATGAAGAATTATTTAATATAAATGATATTAAAATAAATGTTATTGATAATTATGATAAATAGGTAAGAGATTTGTTGAAAGAAGTAGAAAGGAGTGGTTTCAAATGAAGTGAGAGTAGCTACAAGTTATGTTTATAAAATAGAAGTTAAAGATATTAAGAATTTTAAAGCAAAGGCGTAGTCAATATCATGTATGCATAAGGAAAAGGTAAAATAAATAGGGAAAATATTGAAAGATGAAATAATAATATATAATGTGAATCAATTACAACCATACTACGAGGATCGATTGTAAATTGTATAATAGAAATTGATTTGACAAATTTTCTTATAACAATAAAATTTGCAAATAAATTTGGGAAATTGAGATGAAACCAGATTAACGGGATAAAAGTAAAATTTAAATGTAAATCGTTATGTAAAAGACAAAGTGACAAAATCAATGGTTGAAATGATTATTATAAAATTTATGATTGAGTTGATTATCATGTTAGTAAATAGATAGAAAATAAGTTAGAATAAGAGGTAATAAATGATAGTAAAAATGAAAGACAATTTATAGATGAATTAAAATATATGTCAGAAAAATGTCAAATTTAAAGTAGAATACACAAGGATTCTGTAGTTATTAGAAAGGGCAAATAATATGAGAAAATAAAAAAATATTTTGAAGTATAAGATAAAATTGAATGTAAAGAAAGTAGAATAAGGTGTATCAGTGAATAAGAGAAAGTGAAGTGAAGTGAATTATAAGAGTAAAAGGACACGTTCAAAGATATGTGGAAAGACCTTCAGAGAAAAAGAAAAAAAAATCAAGATAGTAAGAAAAGAGAGGATTTATTGATTAGTGACAAAAAGAATTTGGAAAACGACAGTTGTTAAAAGTAAGAAAAGAAAACCGAGAGAAATAGAAGCAGTTAAGAAGCAAGAAAAGGGAAAAAGACTCAAATAGGAGAAAACAAGGAATTAAAATAACCAATTGAAGAAATAAGGTATTTACGAAATTCGAGACAAGCGGATCCTCCACAAACCAGGTCCAGGGAGATATAAAGAACGCAGAACAACAGTAGCAGAGTCCATAGACCAGGAGGAAAGTCAAGAGAACAGGAAGGAAACCGCATATCATTGGCAGAGGAAAGAATCTAGATAACAACGTAGAGGAGAGAAGTCAATCAAAACATCTTTATCGATTATACATATAAAAAGGTACCTTTTATAATAAAAACAAAATCGTATACGAAATATAATACAGAAAACAAAAATTAATATAAAACGTTTAGTAAATCACCAATTCAATATTAAGTAAATTTATCTAATCACTTCATATCTATTTAAAACTGGCCAAGTATTTGTAGAATCAAATATTAATAGTAGAGAAAATTAATAAGTATTAAATAAGAAGTTATTACTACAGTGTCTAAAGGTATGCAACCAGTATTGCATGAAATTTAATTTAATGATATCATCAATATAACTTCTTGTATAAGGCTTTATAAACATTGTGAAATACTTCAAAATATATTGACTAGTGTGTTTAAGAGGTTAGAGTGACAAATTTTGACATATATAAAAATTTTTAATAAATACATTTATTACTAAACCTTTTGTTTTTGTAGCTGTGCTTGGTGTGGTTTTTTGCTAAAACATAGAACCGACTACGGAGATAGAGTCTAGAGCTAGATAGGGCGAAGATATACAATACACAATACACCAATTCAACCAAAATTAATAGCAAAACAAACAAATTTTATTTTGGCGCTAACATATAAAACCATACACACATACAATCATAACAAAAT
>NW_019416909.1:214963-234490 GCF_000390285.2 Anoplophora glabripennis
ATATATACATATATAGATCAGCTGTTAATTGGTGCAATTAATAGGAGTCAGATAAAAATCTGTCTCTATTTGCTTGCCTCGGTGCAAGAAACCAAAAGAATAAATTTAAAAATAAAGTAATAAGTTTTGCTTATCTGGAGACCCTGCAGTTGCAGATGCACCGGCACAATGAGCACGCCCAGTAGAAGACTCCGCCAAAATCTAGCTCGTACCCCGATGACACAATATAGATCCTTGTAGCAGTGATGTAAGACCAGCTGAGAGGCTGCCTCAAAGGTTGAATGTTAAGGGATGGAAGTTTGTCTCTCTACTGATAATAAGGGTTGTCAGCCCGTGGTAAAAAGCCCTACAAAATACGATATACCAGAAGGTAAATGAGAATTAATGGAAAAAAAATAGAGTAATTACTTACAGAGATGGAGAGTGGTTTATTTAGTATCCCAGTAATCGTATACGGGAAATTAGATATTACGGCCTTATTTTGCAATCGCCAAGGTGCACTAAGATCCAGCCAATGCTGAAATTGTGTTCCACCAGAAGATACGTACTATCCAAAATGCATCAAAGAAACACAATTTTCACTCAATTTCCTGACACAAAATCGCCATTTTGGGTAACACAAGCGTTAAGAAATATAAAATTTTCCACACTCGCATCTTAGCGATAGCCCGTACGAAAACGTAAAAACCTATCTCCCCATTCTAAAAACTGTCGTTACTTTTTTGCGAGTCCCATATATTCAACGGCTTAGATTTGTAGCCAGAAAAGAAAGGTAATGAATGTTGCCTATGGCTTAGGTCCATAAACATTATTAAACAGAACATATACCACCCGTCCTTAAGTTTTAATTAAAATCCTCAATAAATTTAATTGAACCGTTACAACCTTCGGAAATGACAATGACGTTAATCGACAAACCGACCAATGGGAAAATGATCATAGCGCGTGCGTATAACACACAAAGTGCAACACCCCCACTTTTTGGCTTCAATTCCCTTTCAAAATGCTTTGTATATTATAGAAGTACCTATGTGCTAAAAAGTAACTGTATTTGACATCACTAATGAAAACGATCATCTTGTACAGAAATATGGAGAAGGGGAGAATGAGCTTCGACGAGTGCGCATCCACATTTCTAAGGATGCTACGGGCGCACTCGCAGCCATTTTGAAGGCTTTTACGTCACGCAGTTGTTGTTGACGTTAGGTTTGCAGGTATGTTTTTTGAGGTTATTTATATTTTTGTTTATCAATTTCGTTTTTATTGAACTTGTCGAGGAATATGATCGATGGGATCGGTAACGACGGCATGGGCCCTCGGTGGGGACCTCGGAAGTTCGAATCGAGCTCCACGTTGGGCGCCATGTCGTGATATATGACCGTTTGTGCCTAATGTTTGAGAATTGTGCGGCAACATGGGCTCGCCGCCAAGACGTCGAAGCAGGACTTCGAGCCCCACGTCGAGCGCCATGTCGCGGAATATGATCTGAATGCTGTGTTTGGTCGGCATGGGTCCTCAGTAGAGACATCGGGAGTTCTAATCGAGTTCCACGTTGGAAACCATGTCGCAACCTGTGATCTGGGATGTCAGTTCTCTTGACCGGGCTCCGCGGCAGAAACGCACGGAGTTCACGGGGATCGTCACTATCGACGCCCGATCGCACGGGCTACAGACGTGGTGTCTAGGACACGAGCTCGCGGGGGAGATCTCGACGAAGAAGGTCGAGCTCCGCGTTGAGCGTCGTGTCGGGTTAGACTTTCTTGATATGGACCACTTAGGCGATGATCGTATGTTCGGGGGAAATCATGAGAATGGACGGGCGACGTACAAGTATTGTTTTGATAAAAAAGGCCGGCTTCGTCACCTATGACGTAGTCGGCTAAGGGGTTTTCGCTTACTATGGCACCCGAACGCGATGCGCATTGCTCCCGCTGGATACCACTTCGTAAAAAAGCTGAATGAACTGTAGCGTCGTCACCGACGGCTAGCTCACGTTCCGAAACACCCGACCTCGGAGGTAGGCCGCTATCGGGGCCAGACCGTGAACCGTGGTTGGACTCATGGGATTCCCCGGACCCTACCAGTTGGTACGTAGGTTGAACCTCGTCCCGAGTATCTGTGGGTGACCCACTTCGTGGTAACTCTTGGTTGCTACTCGGATCCGCGAGTGCGTCGTGAGGGGTGGTCGAGATGGTGCCAGTAACTCGCGTAGCAGCGGACCTCAACGCGTACGGCGCTGTGGCTGCGCCGTGCCGCGTACTTCCGCGAGCCACCATCTTCGGTCCCTCAGACTCTTCGCGGAGCATCGATATAGCGTTGGCAGGAGAGGCCATTTCCTCTTTCACCCCGAATGTCGAGAGATCTTTCGCCGGCAAACAGGTGTGAGGGCAGTTCGTGTGACCGCTGGTCTCTCCGATTTGGGACGAGGTCTCGTCCAGCTCAGTCTTGATCATACTCACACGATCTAATTTATTATTCGTAGTATTACCTTCGAGGGCACCAATCCTCGTAGCACTGGATTTCGTAGTCGCGTCGCAGGGGTTCATCTTCCCCGTACGACAATGTCGGAGCAAGCTCTTTTGCTCCGAAAGTCTTGTAGACGTCTTGTAGTAAGCACTGACTCTACTATTAAATGTGGGTCTCTCGAGGGAGCCCTAGAAGTAAGGATAACTTCTTTACTAAATTTGGAAGTACGCCGCCACAATAACGTGCGTACTATTGCTTTGTGCCCGTGGGTCACAAAGTAAATGCCTCGTAGGGGTTTGACGAGGAAGGTTGCCTCGACGAGTGACCGCCTAGAAGTTTGACGAGGAAGATTGCCTCGGATTTGCAGATCTCAATGGAGTCTGAATTGTAGGTCTCGTAGGAGCCTATGTGTGTACTTTGTACCGAGGTGCGGGTCTCTCGATGGAGCCGGCACAGTCGGAATCAAAGTCTTCGTCGGAGGGTCGCAAGCCTCGGACGGTATGCAGGTCTCTGGAGGAGCCTGAAGTATCGCTGTGTCGATGCGAATGGCTATCGCACAGGATCTTCGTCGGAGGTGGTCAGTCTCGGACGGTTTCGCAGGTCGCAAGTGGATCCTGGAGTTTACCGCTGTTTCGATGCAGGGGGCTATCGAACAGGGTCTTCACCTCAGGCTAGGCTACCTCGGGTGGTTGTCTCGTTAAGCGAGTAGTGGTTGCAAAGCACTATCAATATCACGTCGAGGAATGGCAGCCTCGACGGAAGCCTCGTGAAGCGAGCCTGTGAGCTTGAGCTCCAAAGTTCTTGAGCTTGATGACAGGGTTTTTTCAATCAAACCGTGGAAGATATGTTAAAAGTATATATTGAATAAAATTAATAAACAACAAAGATTCACAATTAACATATACAAGTTATTTACCATGAATAAGATTTGTTACAATTCGCTCTGTATCGCTTTCCGTCTCATGTACTCCCACTGAAGTACTGTAAACGTCAAAAGTAGACGTTCGATCACTTTTGTGGGATTTCCATACTTTTGGCGGACCGGGCCTTGAATTGTCCGCCAAAATCTCGAACCAAAATCATCCATCGTCCCCATCAACGTCGGGACTCGTTCCCCTCTGGCCTCTCCGGATAGTCGATGTCGGCGTCGGGGATTTTGGAGTTTTTTCCCGGTTTGGGAAAAACTCTACCCGCGGTCTCGGCTTAGGCTGCCGAGCATCGCATCCAACCGCCAGAGCGGTGGGACCTTCGGAAGACGGTCCTTTCGGCCCAAAGACGGGGAAATTGGAAACATCGGTGAAATTTTCCCCGTCTTCGTAAAAGGGCTTACGGAGGTCTTATTTCTTGATGGATTCATTTGAAATTTTGTCTGTTGATACACGGCATGACATAGTGCCGTGGTTGGAGGGTTCGACCGAGATCGCGCGGATACTTTCGGCGGCAGCTCTGAAGACGTGAAAACCTATTATGGCTTAGCTGGCCGTTAGTAGTCCCGCGATTCGGTTCGAATTTGGACATGACAACCACCTAGCGATACTCTAGTGTGGTTGGAGGGTTCGGCCGAGATCAAATGAGCGGAACGGCTGAAAACGCGGAAAACGTGAAATCCGCGTTTCCCCGTATAACGGCGTTTTGGCTCATCCGATTCGGACGAAAATTTAGTGATATAGTGCTAGCTACTTGAGGAGTGCCGCATTAAATTTTGACACCGATCGCTCAATAACTTTTGGAGTTATTGGCGATAGCGTCCTTGACCATTTCGAAAGAGTGGTGAAATTTCTAATGGCCGTTTCCAAATATCGCCTCGAAGCGTCCCGGGGTTCGACTGCAGGTTGAGAGAGCAGCGGCAATGGTCACTGCGCGCCGGGATGGCAGACCCAGGCGAGATCGGTCTTTGCGCTCTGGAAGCCCTATCGCCGGGAGGATCGATGTCTGAAGACTTTTATAGAGGCTTTTTCATTTTGCCCGGCCGACGGCGATTGATTTTGCAACCGTGGCGGGTTTTTGGTTTGGATTGGAAAGGCAGGTGAATTTGATTATTTCGCCTCCCTTCCAATTCAGGGGTCTCCGGCATATCTGTAGATACAAGATTATGACTTCTATGAATATACGGGGTGTTCTGAAATCCTGAAGCTCGCTCGAAGGGTGGAATACGACAAACTTTAATTGTCTTGTGCTTTGTGCTGTGAAAGGAAGCGCAAATTGCAGAAGATTTCCTATACAAAACATCAGTTTTCATGTGTAAGTACAGAACATTTCTAAATAACTTAGGTAACTGTACATAAAAATAAGATATTTCCACTTTTTATTCTAAATTTTTATTGTAAATATGTATTTTTTTTATTTCTAGCTTTCCTAGAAATGAAACTTTACAGGTGTGGCTAAAGGCTTTCTATCGAAAAAGAAAATTGGGTATGGACAAAAAATAACGTAATTTGCTCTGAACACTTTAAAGCAGATGATTTTGTCCCCTTTTGTGGAAGAAGAACAGTACGACCCAACTCTGTACCTTCCATAAAATTATTTTGTGGTGTATCTTCTTCCATTTTGAGCGAGAGTACTTTATCGAGTTCAATTAATACAGGAACTTTGACCAGCAAATTGATGTTACAATCAAGTGGATCATCTTTAACCTATAATGTTACTGAAGTTCGAGAAGGTTCAACGTAAAAAGAAGAGGCAACTGTATTTAAGGTAATAAAGATTTGTAATTTAAAAATAGTAGTAATGCTAAGGATGTTAAATACGTACCCTGTCAAATTGCTTGATACGGACCTAATAAATTAAGAAATATATTTACAGTAATTTCATTTTCAGTGTTCAGAATACATCGAATGGTAACATTAGTACTGATAGTAGTGCTAAGAGAAGGAGAATTATGGCAATGAAAACATACATTCGTAGGTAAATTTAGGCAAACAATATACTAAAAAAAAAAATTCAGGGACATCTAATACGAAAACAACTAAGTTAATATTATTTAATCATCAATAAATAAAATATGTAAAATCATTATTATTTGCTTATACTAGTTTATCTTTATATTTCAAAATAGAATTTTTTTTAGATATTTACCAATTTCTGAAAACAACTTATTAAAATAAAAAATGTTGCTCATATAATTTTTGGTATTGCATTTTAAATTTGCCTCACCCTGTTCCTATTTAAATTTCCTTAAATTTATCTTGTTGGCAACCATGATGTTCAAAATGACGACCATTGTTATTAGCCGCTCGCGCAGGTTGTAAGAGCATTCTCCCCACTCTATATCTCTGATCTTGACGTTCATTCTCCTGTCGTCGTACCTCATCATCCCGTGTTACACTTACCATTAGGTTGCGGCTCTCAGGGTTTCTGGACATATTATATACTTCTCGCGCTGTCGCGCTGGACTCTGCTCGAGATGTAGCTAACCTGGTAATATTGCGCTTAGGCATGGCTAGGTGAGAGGACGCGATCTAATTTTGTAACAACTTGTCGTTCCCTTAGATAGGATGTATAAGAGGTTTGACTCTAACAAAGGGAATTTGGATAGAATTGATACGAGATATAGGATCGGTATTGGAAAGATAGGTGAAAAGTGACTTTAAGCGCCAATACGTCCCGCTATCTCTGATATTTGAGCTCAGGCGGCTATGAGAGCCGTTGATTAGGTAGTTTGTATATATAATTCTTATAATTATATATATCTAGAGGTAAACACTACGCTCATATAGTTCTGATAACTATAGGGGCGGTTTGATGCACTTCACTAGAGCTTATATCTAACACTTTATGATAGGGCTGGCTAATGGCCCGTGATTTGGGTCTGCCGCGGGTCAGAAATAAATGCCCGGGCGACGTTTTACCTTTCTTTTATAGATAAGAGGTAGGTTAGGTTATATATATATATATATTAACATAAATCTGACTCTAACAATAGGTTAAATGTGTGCGAAAGGCTGTAATAATGACTGTAGAGGCTTTAATGTCGCAACTAAAATTTGGAGCGTCCCACACAGAGACTGGCCGGATACGTCGATCCGGTTAAATAACTGCAAATGCCTGCAGTTGACGGTCCATCTCGGTAGGTGATTCGCGGCCTTGATCCGCGGTTGATTCCCGGGTTTTTTCTACGAATTTTCTCCCTCTTCTTGATCGGTGCTTCCCTGCAAGGCCGGGGACCATTGGAAAGTGGGTCGAATTCTTGACTCCCTGGAAGGTGGCTGCTGGCGCGTTGTCGGCTTCGCATCGGTCGTCCTCGATGTGGCCTAACTCGTCTCCATCACCAGAGGGCGCATTTTTGATGATTTGCGGCTTCTCGCAGGTGGATTGGAAACATCGGTGATTTTCGTTATTTGGCTTGTTTGGCTCAACTGCGGCTCTGCGATGCTGGAAATCTGAAACATAGGTGTTTTTGTTTGTTTTCCTTGGATACTGCTGCTTCTTGGTTCGAGGCGGCTGGATAGTAGCCGGATTCGAAACCTTGTCGATTTCTTCCGTCTTCGCCCTGGTATTGATATCGGCTTGGCGAATGGAAGCTTTGTGTAAATTATGGCTTAGGACTTGGTTTGTGTTACTGGATATCGGACTTAGGACGTTGTCCGGGATTCTTGGATTCGGATTGGAAACTTGGGTGAAAATCTTACTTTCCGTCCTGACAGCGACTTCGGCTTCAGGATTCGAAACATTGCGTAAGTTAATGCTTTGCCTTCGATTTCCTATGTTGGAAATCGGGCTTGGAGCTCTGTGCTGGATTTTGAGGTTTGGATTGGAAACATGGGTGAAAGTTTTACTTTTTCCTCTGACAGCGGCTTCGGCTTCAGAGTTAGAAACATTATGCAATTTAATGCTTTGCCTTCGATTTCTTATGCTTGAAATCGGGCTTGGAGCTTGGTGCTGGATTTTGAGGTTTGGATTGGAAACATGGGTGAAAGTTTTACTTTCTCCTCTGATAGCGACTTCGGGCTCGGGATTGGAAACATTGTGGAATATGTTTGTTAGCTTCAGGTTTTACATAGAGGGCTTGCATTGGAGCGCTGTTCCGGGCGTTGGAACTTGGATTCGAAAGATAGTCGAAATCTGAAGTTCGCTCGTTCAGATTATACGACACTCCCTACTCCATATCTCTGATCTTATATTATAGCTGCTTTCTTTTGGTTTCAGATTTCGGATCTAAACGCGTTATGATCCCAAAATCGTTTTCGTAGTTGTTTTCTTGTTTCCGGATCTTGTCAGATTATATGTTAGGATCAGTAATCTTCTTTCCCCTATGAATCAAACTTTTTCTGTGATTCGAAATTTTGTAGACGACGGATGGGGCCCACCTACGAAGGCTGTCCAGGCCTACAGGAGATGAGGCAGGATAAAGAGGAATAATCCCCCTCGATCCCAAATCATTGAGGCCAATTTCTAGCCATGGAATAATGGCGGCGATCACGATCACACTTAAAATTGTGGTGTTCTTTTTTTTCTCTAAGAAGGCAGTTACTATTTTTATTTTAATTGTGCACAGAAGAATAGGTATATCTAAACGATATTTCAAATCAAATCAAATGTCAGCAGTAAACAAAATCCTGTTCTCTTCGAAATTGGATTCAAGGATCTAGTTCGTGTTTGTCTGATCCTGATTCAGTGATCATGATTCAAAACTGAGAACGAAAGAAAACGTTTTATGTTTCGTGCTTAGAATAATATTCTAAGGTTACATACACGTGTTATTTGTTATTTCATTTCTCTTTTCATTTATTTATATACCTAGTTAATTTGTGTTATTATTCACTGTTTTGGGTTTAGACGAATAGGATTTTTGAGAAATATTTTTAATATGGTGCGAAAAAAAATTGATAACCGTATAAGAATTTTAATTGAAAATGGAGTGAAACTTGGTCACAGAACTTTATTTGTTGTTACAGGCGAAAAAAGTCGCGATCAGGTTAGTAAAGTAAATAGATAATAGAAGGTCATAGACAAATTTAAGAATATTTTTCAAAATTCATCATTTAGATTCACTAGGAGTAAGACTTAATTTTTATTTTAGGTAGTTATTTTACACCATATTCTCTCTAAGGCCTGTATAAAAGAGAGACCATCAGTATTGTGGTGTTATAAAAACGAATTGGGATTTAATACACACAAGAAAAAACGAATAAAACAATTACAGAATAAAATTCAATCAGGAAAACTTGTAGTAAATGAGGATGACCCATTTGAATTATTTCTTTCTTCCACGAAAATACGATATTGCTACTATTCTGAGACTCATAAAATACTTGGGAATACATATGGAATGTGTGTATTACAAGATTTTCAGGCCATTACTCCAAATCTCCTGGCCAGAACAATTGAAACTGTTGAAGGAGGTGGCTTGATAATAATTTTATTACAGTTCCACACATCTTTAAAACAACTCTATACTATGAACATGGATGTCCATCAAAGGTTTCGTACTGAGGCACATCAAAATGTTATTTGTAGATTCAATGAAAGATTTTTATTATCATTGGCTGCTTGTACACATTGCCTAGTTGTGGATGATCAATTAACAGTTTTACCTATGTCATCGCATAATATAAATGTTACTTCTGTAGAAAATTTACATGAACTATCACAAAATGAAGTGGAACTTAGTAATTTGAAAGATCAATTTAAAGATGCACAACCTATAGGAGTTTTGGTTAATTTATCTAAGACATGCGACCAAGCGAAAGTCTTGCTGAAATTTATTGAGAGTATTTCGGAAAAATCCTTAAAGACAACAGTATCACTCACTGCAGCTAGAGGTAGAGGAAAATCTGCTACATTAGGTTTGGCTGTATCTGCTGCAGTAGCTTTTGGTTATTCAAATATATTGATTACCAGTCCTAGTCCTGAAAATTTATGTACGTTTTTTGAGTTTGTTTTTAAAGGATTTGATGCTTTGGGGTATGAAGAACATATTGACTATGAATTAATACAGAGCACGAATCCAGAATTTAGTAAAGCTATCGTCCGAGTTAATATTTTCAGAGATCATCGACAAACCATCCAGGTAGGTAAATTATTATAATAATAATTACACTTTTTATAGAGATGCAGGTACAATTTTTATTAAACTGTTTATCTAGGGTATTGAGAAAATTGTATAAAATTTGTTCAGATGAGAAGTTGCCATTAATTTTTATATTTATTTATTTACGAGAAATTCGAGGGGGAAATTTGTATGTCTAAAATTTGTACATAAAATACTAACTTTCATGATTAATCAAGGATTACTGAAATAATGGAAGGAGACCTGGGTGACAGGAAATGCCGATAATAGCATCATACCTACATGTGATGTAAATAATTGTTTTAACACTCAAATATTACTGAAGTATTACTCAAATATTATTCTTGTACATTAAATTACTCCTGCTGTTTTCCTCTCGAGAAACCCCATTACAGACTACATTGTACGTTAAAAACACATTACTGCAAACTAAAACATTAAAATAAATGTACCAACAAAGAAAACAGTTAATACTCATTTAGAACTATACAGGGTGTCCCGAAATGCATGCAACAAAATTTGGTCACAGATTCTTAGGACAAAGGACCCAGCACAAACCTTATGGGAAATGGTTCCTGGTTGAATTGGCTGAATTTTTTATATGTTACGTATCTCGGCATCCTGAACAAATGTCTTCATGGGCGCAAAGTCCAAAACTCCACGGATTCCGAGGTAAACCTACCTAACCCCTACAAACTACCCCTACCAAACCACAAGCAGACCCTGGAAACGGCGAGTTTAGTCGATTATTTTTCTTGAAATAATTAAATTCCACACCACAAGGGGGCTAACCCGCCTACTCCCTAACCCATGTAGCCCTTAGAAACCGCCCCTACCAAACCACAAGTAGGCTAATCCATCCGAGCCTGCGACTAGCGAATTTAATCGCTTATTTTTCTTGAAATAATTAAATTCCACACCACAAGCGGGCTACTCCCTAACCCACATAGCCATGTGGGTTAGCCTGTTTGTGGTTTGGTAGGGGTGGTTTCTAAGGGTTAGGTGGGATAGGGAGTAGGCAGGTTAGCATGCTTGTGGTGTGGAATTTAATTATTTCAAGAAAAATATGAGATTAAACCCGCTGTTCTCAAGTCAGGTGGGTTAACCTACTTGTGGTTTGGTAGGGGTGGTTCCTAGGGGCTACGTGGGTTAGGGGGTAGGCGGGTTAGCCCCCCTATCCCACCTAACCCTTAGAAACCACCCCTACCAAACCACAAACAGGCTAACCCACATGGCTATGTGGGTTAGGGAGTAGCCCGCTTGTGGTGTGGAATTTAATTATTTCAAGAAAAATAAGCGATTAAATTCGCTAGTCGCAGGCTCGGATGGATTAGCCTACTTGTGGTTTGGTAGGGGCGGTTTCTAAGGGCTACATGGGTTAGGGAGTAGGCGGGTTAGCCCCCTTGTGGTGTGGAATTTAATTGTTTCAAGAAAAATAATCGACTAAACTCGCCGTTTCCAGGGTCTGCTTGTGGTTTGGTAGGGGTAGTTTGTAGGGGTTAGGTAGGTTTACCTCGGAATCCGTGGAGTTTTGGACTTTGCGCCCATGAAGACATTTGTTCAGGATGCCGAGATACGTAACATATAAAAAATTTGTAAAAAACGTAAACTTTTTAAGCTTGATTGGAGACATAAGTAATGACAGTTTTAAGGGTTGTTGACAGGGTGTCTTCCGATAGTGACAAGAGGTCCGAATGTTTCTTAAAAATCAGTATAAAAGTAATGTTAACAACCTATGTCAAATATAGGGCGGTACGGGGCTAATTTTCTAAAATACATGTAACTAAGTTTTAAGGGTGGATAATATGGGTGGCAGTAGTCAGAATTTAGTTGGTAAAATCATTTTAAGCACGATTAAACGTGATATTACGGGTTTTCATTTTCGTTCAAACGAACGTTCGGAACTTCAGGTACATGATTACTCAAAATATGTTTGTTTTGTTGTCAATTAAGCGTCCGGGCGCAAATAATGCGGTATTGACTAATATTTTCATGCTTTTTCTGCAATACATGTTTTACAAAAATAAACTTTATGTGCATTGTTGAATTCAGAATAGAAATCTGCACAATAATAAGTAAAAAAAAACCTATATTACCATTTGAAAAAAAAGCTTTCTTTCAAAAAAAATAATAAATATGCTCCAATAGGCTCACTCTATATTGTACCCTCACTCTATATGTATTTAGAGCCATTTTACATCTATTTTCGTTTTTTGAAATCAGACTATAAATGACGGAATTATGGCTTGCGGCGTTTTTTAGGACACAGCCTGTATATAAATAAATGCATTTAAACATACCCAGAGAATTCTAAAAAGTCCTTGTCCTACCCTATATGCTGACAAGTTTATAAACCTCACTAGAATGCTAAGTTTGCACAGAACCTTCAGTACATACAAACAGAGTAAGAGAATATCTGCCAACTCTGAAGCAATGAACATGTTAAATAGTTTATATCCTTCTCCTTAGTGGTGGCTGGCGTGGGAAGGGGGGCCTGAGGTGCCGCACCCCCTAGTTTCATAGTAAAAAAATTTAATTTAAAATTTGGTTTATAATGTTATCTGGATAATTAAATGCATTAGCCTTATGAAACACATTAAAAAGGAAATGTTAAATTTGCAATGTGCAATCAATTTTGACTTGCACATTTCATTAAAAAACACTGAATACGTGGGCTGCTCATAGCTCGTCCATAAATCTGTAAAGTGTTTAAAGCAGTGATCATGGTTTCCGTCGCACAACAGTGAAAGGCAAAGTGGGAGTAACACATATTTACTTGGGCTCTGGTTAGTTCTTCCGTAACCAAATAGTAGCTATTCATTGTTTTTTTTTCTTATCAAATGTAATTTGTTTACGTGTGGTATACGTATTATTTCCTATGTTTTTTAAAAGATTGTAAAAGTTTAAATTAGATTGTAAAAACAAACTAACAGTATTTGCAGTTTGGAAAAATTTGGTTGCAAATTTGATTTTTTTTTAAATTATTAGTTAGCTAGAAAGCCATTGAATTTAGAAACTTTTTTGTCCCTTGATATTTGTTTCGTAAAACGCAAAGTTTTTGAGGAAAATGGAGAATCACGATATGCATTCGATCACATTTTAACATTTTTCTCAAAAACATTGCGTGTTACGAAAAAAGTATAGACAAAAAGTTTCTAAATTTAATGGCTTTCTAGTGGACTGATAATTTTTAAGAAATTTAAATATGCGACCAAATTTTTTTGGCTCCAAAGATAAGGGGGCCCACGAAAAATTGTCTTAAGGGTGTTCCCCGCCAAAAAACATTGCACCATCAGATTCCACGTCATAAAACCCCTGTGTACCAAATTTAGTGATTCTCGTACAACAGGGTTCCGAGATATAAAAAAAATATTATTCTTAGGGGCGGACTTCAGAGGGCTGCAACTCCGAAAAAGAGGGCCACTTGGCAAAAATAAAAAATATGGGTCGCCTAAAGGACCCCGCACAAACCTTATGGGAAATGGTTCCTGGTTAAATTGGCTGAATTTTTTATATGTTACGTATCTCGGCATCCTGAACAAATGTCTTCATGGGCGCAAAGTCCAAAACTCCACGGATTCCGAGGTAAACCTACCTAACCCCTACAAACTACCCCTACCAAACCACAAGCAGACCCTGGAAACGGCGAGTTTAGTCGATTATTTTTCTTGAAATAATTAAATTCCACACCACAAGGGGGCTAACCCGCCTACTCCCTAACCCATGTAGCCCTTAGAAACCGCCCCTACCAAACCACAAGTAGGCTAATCCATCCGAGCCTGCGACTAGCGAATTTAATCGCTTATTTTTCTTGAAATAATTAAATTCCACACCACAAGCGGGCTACTCCCTAACCCACATAGCCATGTGGGTTAGCCTGTTTGTGGTTTGGTAGGGGTGGTTTCTAAGGGTTAGNTTCTAGCTAACTAATAATTTAAAAAAAAATCAAATTTGCAACCAAATTTTTCCAAACTGCAAATACTGTTAGTTTGTTTTTACAATCTAATTTAAACTTTTACAATCTTTTAAAAAACATAGGAAATAATACGTATACCACACGTAAACAAATTACATTTGATAAGAAAAAAAAACAATGAATAGCTACTATTTGGTTACGGAAGAACTAACCAGAGCCCAAGTAAATATGTGTTACTCCCACTTTGCCTTTCACTGTTGTGCGACGGAAACCATGATCACTGCTTTAAACACTTTACAGATTTATGGACGAGCTATGAGCAGCCCACGTATTCAGTGTTTTTCAATGAAATGTGCAAGTCAAAATTGATTGCACATTGCAAATTTAACATTTCCTTTTTAATGTGTTTCATAAGGCTAATGCATTTAATTATCCAGATAACATTATAAACCAAATTTTAAATTAAATTTTTTTACTATGAAACTAGGGGGTGCGGCACCTCAGGCCCCCCTTCCCACGCCAGCCACCACTAAGGAGAAGGATATAAACTATTTAACATGTTCATTGCTTCAGAGTTGGCAGAGATTCTCTTACTCTGTTTGTATGTACTGAAGGTTCTGTGCAAACTTAGCATTCTAGTGAGGTTTATAAACTTGTCAGCATATAGGGTAGGACAAGGACTTTTTAGAATTCTCTGGGTATGTTTAAATGCATTTATTTATATACAGGCTGTGTCCTAAAAAACGCCGCAAGCCATAATTCCGTCATTTATAGTCTGATATCAAAAAACGAAAATAGATGTGAAATGGCTCTAAATACATATAGAGTGAGGGTACAATATAGAGTGAGCCTATTGGAGCATATTTATTATTTTTTTTGAAAGAAAGCTTTTTTTTCAAATGGTAATATAGGTTTTTTTTTTACTTATTATTGTGCAGATTTCTATTCTGAATTCAACAATGCACATAAAGTTTATTTTTGTAAAACATGTATTGCAGAAAAAGCATGAAAATATTAGTCAATACCGCATTATTTGCGCCCGGACGCTTAATTGACAACAAAACAAACATATTTTGACTAATCATGTACCTGAAGTTCCGAACGTTCGTTTGAACGAAAATGAAAACCCGTAATATCACGTTTAATCGTACTTAAAATGATTTTACCAACTAAATTCTGACTACTGTAAACGAAAACAATGCTTCCCCGTCATCAGAAGCCACCCCCCATATTATCCACCCTTAAAACTTAGTTACATGTATTTTAGAAAATTAGCCCCGTACCGCCCTATATTTGACATAGGTTGTTAACATTACTTTTATACTGATTTTTAAGAAACATTCGGACCTCTTGTCACTATCGGAAGACACCCTGTCAACAACCCTTAAAACTGTCATTACTTATATCTCCAATCAAGCTTAAAAAGTTTACGTTTCATGATGGGGTGGATTCCGGTGGCAACAAAGGGTATTAACAGTTGTCATAAGTCAATATAAATATAATTTTAACAATTTACTTAAAATCTATTATAGCTTTAAGCTCGATACCGGGGAAATAATAAACAACTGATTTAAGGGTTGTTGTTGGGGTGCATTCCAGTGGCAACAAAGGCTATTAATAGTTGTCATAAGTCAATATAAATATAATTTTAACGATTTACTTAAAATCTATTATGGCTTTAATCTTGATACCGGGGAAATAATAAACAACTGATTTAAGGGTTGCTGACGGGGTGGATTCCGGTTGCAACAAAGGGTATTAACAGTTGTCATAAGTCAATATAAATATAATTTTAACAATTTACTTAAAATCTATTATGGCTTTAAGCTTGATAACGGGGAAATAATAAACAACTGATTTAAGGGTTGTTGTTGGGGTGCATTCCGGTGGCAACAAAGGGTATTAATAGTCGTCATAAGTCAATATAAATATAATTTTAACAATTGACTTAAAATCTATTATACAAAAACAACAGATTTAAGGGTTGCTAACGGGGTGGATTCCGGTGGCAACAAAGTGTATCAATAGTTGTTATAAGTCAATATAAATATAATTTTAACAATTTACTTAAAATCTATTATGGCTTTAAGCTTGATAACGGGGAAATAATAAACAACTGATTTAAGGGATGTTGTTGGAGTGTATTCCGGTGGCAACAAAGGGTATTAATAGTTGTCATAAGTCAATATAAATATAATTTTAACAATTTACTTAAAATCTATTACGGCTTTAAGCTTGATAAGGGGGAAATAATAAACAACTGATTTAAGGGTTGTTGATGTGGTGGATTCCGGTGGCAACAAAGGGCACTAATAGTATTTATAAATCAATATAGATGTTATCGTAAAATATTAAGACAGATTTAATGTGATAGCAGGCTTGATATTTGGAATAGAGTACTTGACCTTTCCAAGGGTACTTCATAGCGATAGGGTAGTTTCCGGTGGCAACAAAGGGCGGCAATACGTTTTGTAAATGAATATAAATGAAACGTAAACTTTTTAAATCAAATTTAACGTGGCTTTTTAAGCTTGATTGGAGATATAAGTAATGACAGTTTTAAGGGTTGTTGACAGGGTATCTTCCGATAGTGACAAGAGGTCCGAATGTTTCTTAAAAATCAGTATAAAAGTAATGTTAACAACTTGTCAAATATAGGGTGGTACGGGGCTAATTTTCTAAAATACATGTAACTAAGTTTTAAGGGTGGATAATATGGGGGGTGGCTTCCGATGACGGGAAAGCATTGTTATCGTTCACAGAAGTCAGAATTTAGTTGGTAAAATCATTTTAAGTACGATTAAACGTGATATTACGGGTATTCATTTTCGTTCAAACGAACGTTCGGAACTTCAGGTACATGACTAATCATGTATGCCTGGAAAACAAAATAATACAGTAAAGTAAGTAAATGTAATTTTAGCATTCGTGCCCCAGTTTTTTACGCATTATCCTCTTTCTGTCATTTACAGTAGATTATTTATTGAAATAAGCTCAACAGTGTAAAATATGAGTAATAATCAATTGATGAACATGATTCAGGTATACTTTAGGTGTAATAAAAATCGTGGTGCAGGAGTCTGTCTTTACAGAGAACTATTTCCTCACGGAGAAGTTCCAGAACCACGTAAATTTGTAAGACTTGAAGAAAATTTGAGAAACTAGGGTGCTTTTAAGAAACCAAAGCGAGAAAAACACCAATTTAATGAAAACATCGAGTTCAATGTTCTTCTTAACGTTGAAGAAAACCCAAGAATTTTCATTCGGAAAATTTCTAATAATATTAGAGCTTCAAAGAGAACTTGTACAGGGTGATTCACTATATTTTGACCCCCCTTTAACTTTTTTGTTTTAAGAGTTATAAAAAAATCTTAAATATAAAAGTTGCATAATTTTTTATGAACTTTTCGAAAATGATAGTAGAAGAACAAATGAAGTCCAAACAAAATGGCCGCGGCTGTTAACTTTGTTCAGTTAAATGGAACACCCTGTATATTTTTACATATTTGGATAGAACGTTTTATTTATTTAGAACGTATTATAACTAAATCTGTAAATCCTTACGTAACTGAAAAAAGGCAGAAAAGCTGAAAAAGGTTTATCAATTACAAGATGTCTTAGTTTCTGAATAAAAAACCTTCTTTTCGTTTTTTAGAAGTATCTTGCTTATTGTTAGAGATGGACCCAACAAACCCTATATGGCTATGCTCTACAGGGAACGTTCTATCCAAATATGTAAAAATATACAGGGTGTTCCATTTAACTTAACAAAGTTAATATCCATTTTGTTTGGACTTCATTTGTTTTTCTATCATTTTCTAAAAATTCATAAAAACTCGTGCAACTTTTATATTTCACATTTTTTTATAACTCTTAAAAGAAAAAAATTAAAGGGGGGTCAAAATATAATGAATAACCCTGTACATGAAATATTGAAAAAGCACAAATTCAAACCATACATTCCTCAAAAAGTACAGGCATTAGAGGAAAACGATAGAGAACAACGGTTACAATTTGTTTCTTTAGTAGTTTTGTGTTTGTTGTTCTTCGTTTAATGTGTTTTGTGTTTAATTAATGTTATTTCGTGCTGAACTTTGAATTTGTATAATGGTTAATGTATTTAATTAAATTGTTTTTTTTAATTGATATTCATTACATTGCTTCTGTTCCGTTAACAAATTCTCTTTTAAGTATGATTAGTTAAAATACATTTGTAGTGAGTAAATGGCTGGGCGCCGAATGCGGTATCGACTAATATTTTGTCGTCTTTTCTGTAATAAATGCTTTATAAACGTCAGGTTCATATACATCATTGGATTCAGAACATAAATCTGCACAATAATAACAAAAAAATATATTGCCATTTGAAAAAAAAAGTCACCTATCGCTTTTCAGAAAAAAAATAGTAAATAAGCTCTAATAGGCTCCCGTTATAGTTTATTTAGAGCCATTTAATTTAAATTTTTGTTTTTTAAAATCAGACTATAAATAACGAAGTTATAGGCCGTCAGCTCGCTGCAAAAAAACCGTATGATTTCTCCACGTATGCTATTCAAGGTATCATTAATTTAGCGCATGCCGACCAATACCAATTAGCCGGTAACCGTAGAACATGCACCGGTAAAGGTAATTGTTAATTGCAAAAAAAATCATGTTTTACAATTATATTTACACCTACGCAGAGCATACTAAATGGTATTTTAGCAACAAAAATTAATCGGAAAACTGTCGGCATACGGGTAGTGTGGAATCGAAGGGTCGGATGACGCCCTTAAAAGTGTAAATAAATATTGTATTTGTAAATGATAGTTACACGTATGTCTATTCGAAATTCAATGATTTTTGGCATAAAGTGCACAATTTCCAAAGGGCATATGGTTAGGATTCCCAAAGGTCTAACTAATTTCCTAATTAACTAATTTTCACCTGTATGATTGTGTATTAATTGCATAGGTATGACAATGATAGTTACACGTACGCCTTTTAATATATCATCCATTACGATGAGATTCATTATAAAAATCATCGGCATACAATTTGTAAGGGATCTATCTGGTGGCATACGCGAAAAAGGAGTGCAAATTTTTAGGTTATATTTTAACGATAGTGCCACATCTGCCATTGTTATTTTTGTTAAATATTTACCTAATTATGCATGTTTGTCAAACGGCATACGAATCGGTTGGAACAAAATTGATTTTATCTGATAAGACAACCGCGCAAATTACCAAGCGCATTGCAAATGAAAGTGCCATGTATGCCATTCGTTTTCGTTAAATATTGACATAATTATGCAAGTTTGACAAAACGGCATATAAATCGGCTGGAACAAAATCGATTTTGTCTGATATGACAACCGCGCGAATAACCAAACGTATTGCAAACCATAGTGTCACGTATGCCATTGTTATTTGTCGGTAAATATTGGCGTAATTATGCAAGTTTCTCAACCNCCCGACGCGTCGACAGAGAGCCAGACAATGACAATCCCCCCCGCAACACCTGACGAACTAAGACTGACAATACGCAGACTTAAAAACAGAAAAGCCCCCGGACCCTACAATATACATAACACGACACAAACGACTACCACACAAGGGCCTCATGGCCCTACTAAACATAACAAACGCGACACTCAGACTAAGACACTTCCCTACCCGCTGCAAAACAGCAAACAATCCTTATCCCAAAACCCAACAAAGATCACACCATCCCATCCAACTACCGGCCCATTAGCCTGCTCCCGGCTATGAGCAAAGTGGTAGAAAAAATTATCCTAACCCGTCTAAGAACCCACTCCCAAGAACTGCAAGTCATTCCAGACGAGCAGTTCGCCTTCCGACCCAATCACTCCACTGAACTCCAAATCCTTCGCCTTACCGAGCACATCACGGCGGCCTTCAACAGGGGACAGTACACTGGTGCTGTCTTCCTGGACGTCGCAAAGGCCTTCGATACGGTTTGGCATGAAGGCCTACTGATGAAAATGCTCACCAACCAATATCCCATATCCTTTACCAAACTCATAAAATCCTACCTACACCACCGAAAATTCCGCATCCAAATCCAAGATTCCCTTTCCACCACCCGTCCCATGGAGGCCGGTGTCCCCCAGGGCACCGTCCTGTCCCCACAC